>NW_006922538.1:83615-109618 GCF_000298275.1 Orycteropus afer afer
GGTTTTCAGTCATTGGTGTTCAATGCATCAAATCTATTCTTTAGATGGTCTCTAAATTCAGGAGGGATATAGTCAAGATCATATTTTGGCTCTCGCGGACTTGTTTTAATTGTCTTCAACTTCAAGTTGAACTTGCATGTGAGCAATTGATGATCTGTTCCACAATCAGCTCCTGGCCTGGTTTTGGCTGAAGATATTGAGCTTATCCATTGCCTCTTGCCACAGATGTAGTCAATCTGATTCCTGTGTATTCCATCTGGTGAAGTCCACATGTGTAGCCACCATTTGTGTTGTTGAAAAAAAGTATTTGCAATGAACAAGTCATTGGTCTTGCAAAATTCTATCATGCAATCTCCAGCATTATTTTTGTCACCAAGGCCAAATTTTCCAACTACCGGTAATTCTTCTTTGTTTCCAATTTTTGCATTCCAGTCACCAGTGGTAATTAACACATCCTGTTTGCACACTCGGTCAATTTCAGACTGCAGAAGTTGATAAAAATGTTCAGTTTCCTCATCTTTGTCTTTGGTGGTTGGTACATAAATTTGAATAATAGTCATATTAACTGGTCTTCCTTGTAGACGTATAGATATTATCCTATCACTGACAGCATTGTACTTCAGGGCAGATATTGAAATATCCTTTGTGATGATGAATGCTGCACCATTCTTCAAATTGTCATTCCCAGGATAGTAGATCATATGGTTGATTCAAAATGGCCCAGACCAGTCCATTTCAGCTCACTAATGCCTAGGATATCAATCTTTTTGTGTTCCATTTCATTTTTGACTGCCACTAATTTTCCTAGATTCATACTTTGTACATTCCATGTTCCAATTATTAATGGATGTTTGCAGCTGTTTTTGCTCAATTTGAGTTGTGTCACGTCAGCAAATGCAGGTCTCAAAAGCTTTACTTTATCTATATCAGTAAGGTTCTTTCTACTCTGATGTTGCAGCTCTTTCCCAGTTGTATTTTGAGAGCCTTCCAACTTTTGGGGCTCATCCTCCTGCACTGTATCGCATAGTATTTCTCAGCTATTCATATAGTTGCCTAGTAATGTTAGAGAGAGTGTTTCTCCACTATTCATAAGGTTTCCCCTGGCCAATTCTTTGAGAAGTGGATGACTTCTTCCTTCTTCCTACTTTGTCTCAGTCTGCAAGCTGCACCAAAGCCTGTGCACCATGTGCAACCCCGCTGGCATTTGGAACACCCATGGCACAGCCTCAAGCCTGACAGTAACACGGCACCACAGTACAGCAAACCAACAGACAAGTTTGTCTCTCTTAGCTGTTCGAAACCTTTCCACCATCCCCTTAACTGGATCCCTCTGCTTCTTGTTCACTCTGTCCTGGAAGCCCTGACTTTCCTTTCTTTTCCTTTGAAGACTAAAGTTCACCTAACTCAAGGCATGGTATTTTCAATAGCCTCAAAGACATGTGAAACCTAGGCAATGAATAAAGAAGACCAAAGAAGAGTTGATGCCTTTGAATTGTGATGTTGGTGAAGAATATTGAAAGTACCATGGCCTGCCAGAAGAATGAACAAGTCTGTCCTGGAAGAAGTGCAGCCAGAATCCTCCTTGGAAGTGAGAATGACCAGACTTTGTCTCATCTACATTGGTCATGTTGTCAGAAGGCACCATTCCCTGCAGAAGGATATCATGCTTGGTAAAGTAGAGGGTCAGTGAAAAAGAGGAAGACCCTTAATGAGATGGATTGACACAGTGGCTGCAACAACAGGTTAAATGTGTAGCAAGGATTGTGAGGATGGTGCAGGACTGGGTGGTGTTTGGTTCTGTTGTACATAGGGTCCTATGAGTTGGAGCTGACTTGCCAGCACCTAACACCAACAGCTATTTGTAGAGGCACTATGAGTTGATATCTACTTGATGGCAATATGTAACAGGCAACAACTTGAAGCCTTTATTTAGAGACATTTCCTAATATGAAGTGGGACAACATTATTCATGCCATCGCCTTACTTGTAATAATTTTTCCTCCTCTTTGCCTATTCAGATACTGTTTATTCTTCATGACTCAATTCACATTCTGTGATTTTCTCAATCCTGTCTCAAGAGTTCTATAGCAAACTTCTGTAACACTTTTTTATGCTGAGCATTAACGCTTCATAACTGGTTTGTGTTATTTAACTTTTCCAAGTACATTTGTAGCCTTTCATCTTTCAAAGCTGGGATTTTGTCTGATACAGCATTTCTACAGTGTACATTAAAACTAAATTATTTTTCCAGTTTAATTTGTTGAAGTGTTGACACAAAGTTCCTGAAGTGTGATCTGACTCATTAAGGAAAGATGAAAGGATATTCAATTTAGTTTTTACATGAATATATGTAAAGGCAACATCCCTAACTATTGTCCCAGCTTAGAGGCTCCAGTTTAGTGAGTTAAATCTTTTTTGGTGCCTGTGGGGAGACTTTACGTGTCCAGAGCTCTTGCACTTCGGGTTTAACAATGGTTTAGAACATTGTAAGGGCTGGCCATATGGCATAATTGGACTGAGACTAATCGAAACCTTGCCATAAATAATGTCACCCTGCCCTGACAGACATTCAATAAGTGAAGTGCTGATGGCAGATTAAATGAAGTCTCTTTGGCACTGATGGTAGGATCATCTGGGATTGATTCTGTGGGTATATGTAGTGGGAGGTTTTGGATGAGTGAATTATGACTAGTTAACAGGTAAAGGATGAGCAACTGAAAGAGCTTGACTGTTTCTTCATCTACCAATTATGCTCTTCCCTGGCAATAAGTCATCTTCTTTTTGGGGCAACTTCTCTTGATGAATTATGTGGTTTATAAGATTCCATTTGGTAACTCTCCTCACTTGTAGCTTTTCCTTCCAGTTTCTAATCTTCACACCCTCTTTATCACTCTTTTTCCCTCATAAACTATCATGTTTTAGTAACTATCACTCTATTATACAACATAAAAGTTTCAAAAAACAAAAACAAAGCAAAAACAAAAAACAAACAGGAAACCCCCTTTTGGTTTCCAAGGTGGTAAATCTTTATGGAAGTAGATTGCCCAGTCTTCCTTCCACGGAGTGGCTGGTGGGTTTGAACCACCAACCTTTTGGTTAGTGGTCAAATGCCTTAGGCACTACACCACCAGAGTTCCTTATAAAAGAGTTTACTATATATATTTTTGAAGTGGAAATTTTAGATTATTTTGATTAGCATTTTTAGGGAATCTGGGAATTTTGAAATAAGAAGGTATTTTAGGAAGCACATAATAACATTTTTACATACATGGATCATATTTATTGGTAACAGCTGTTCCCAACTGCCCTCCACAGTAACTTGGGTCAGTTCCGTACAATTGCAGTGAAACAAGTCTTACTCTTTTTTTTATATATATTTTATTTATATTGTTGTTGAGAATATACACAGAAACAGTACACCAATTCAACTGTTTCTACATGTACCATTTAGTAGCACTGATTACACTCTTCAAGTTGTGCAAACATTTTCACTCTGTTTTCTGAATTGTTCTTTCCCTATTAACATAAATTCACTGTCCCCTAAGTTTCCTACCTAAATTGTCAAGCTTCTATTATAAGTTTTATTCCATTCAGATAGTTCCAGAAAGAATATAATGCTCAAGGCAGGAATTTTTCACTAGTTAATCTATTGTTCAATTTTAAGATTTCAGGGAGTATTTTTGGTTTAAGGTTTAAAGATTTCTTCAGGGCAATAGTTTCACAGTTTTATCCAAATTTCATGGCTCCAGGAAGTCTGGAGTCCATGGGAATTTGAAATTCTGTTTTGCATTTCCTCCATTTTGATTAGAGTTCTACTATATATAGAATCTTTGATCAAGACATTTGGTAATGGTAGCTGGGAACCACCCAGTTCTCATAGCAAAAGAGGCAGTTGTTCATGGATATAATTAACCAGACCTTCCATTTTCTCCTCCCATTTCTGATGCTGTTCTGCTCTTCTGTTGCTCCTAGAGAATTGAGACCATCGTGCTTTGGATGGCCATTTGCAAACTTTTAACACTTCAGGGACTACACAAAAAAGTAGGAGGTAGAACAGAAGCACTAAACATGATATTTGCTCAGTTAATTGGAATGTCCCATGAAAGCATGATCCTAAGCCTCCAAACCAAGGAATCATGTCCCATGAGGAATTTGTTTGTGCATAAGTAGGATCAGCAGCTGCTCTGTTTTTTTCTTTTTGTCATTGTTATAAATACACGTATCACACAACTTTTGCCAATTCAACTTTTCACAGAAGTACAACTTATTAATTTCAACTACAATAATCAACTGTGCAACCCTATCCTTACTTAATGTGGTATGTCCATTAATGTTAATCCCCCCCCCCCTTTTTCTTCTTTCCTACCTTTGGGAACCACTAATAAACTTTATTCTCTATAAATTTGTCTTTTCCTGTATTTTTATATAAATGATATCATACAATATTTTTCATTTTGTAATTGACTTATTTCACTCACCAAATGTCTACCAGCTCCATCCATATTGTAGCATGTATAGAGAATTCATTTTTCCTACTTACTGAATAGTATTCTATTGTATGTATGTGCTAAATTTTGTTAATCCATTCATTTCTTGATGGGCATTAAGTTGTTTCCACCTTTTGGCTGTTGTGAATAGTACTGCATTGAACACTGGTGTATAAGTCTCTGTTTGACTCTCTGCTTTTGAGTCTTTTGGACATGTATGTATACATATAGAAATGGAAATACTGGATCACATGGTAGTTCTATTTTAGTTTTTTTGAGACACAGCCACACTGTTTTCAACAATGATTGTACTATTCTGTTTTCCACTAGCAATGGGCAAGGGTTCCAATTTTCCCACATCTTTGCCAATATATATATATTGGCAACTAAGATTAAAATATATATATATTTATATATATGTATAATCTTAGTTACCCCAGTGAAAGTATAATAGTATCTTATTGTGGTTTTGGTTTGCATCACTCTGAAGGCTAATGATGCAGAACATGTTATCTTATGTTTGGTGGCCATTTGAATGTCCTCTTGGTGAAATGTCTGTTCAAGTCCTTTGCCCATTCTAAGATTGTGTTGTCTTCTTGTTTTTAAGTAGTCAAAGTTTTATTTTATTTTGGTTATTAAATTTTTGTTAGATATATGGTTTATGAAGACATTCTCTAAGTCAGCACTTTGTCTTCTCACTTTTTTTGGTAAACTCTTGTAATGAACATATGCTTTTAGTTTTTATGAGGTCTTATTTATTTATTTTGTCTTTTGCTTGGTTTGTGCTTTTGTAATTATATTAGATAATCCATTGTTAAAAGGTAGGCCAAAATAGTCCTTGTTTCTGAGGTATTTGTTTGTTTATTTATTCATTTGGAGAGACTTCGTAGGCTCCAGAGCTGTTTGGCTGTAGTCTTACCGAAGCCTCTCACCAAGCCTGGCTCTTCTGCAGTGCTGCTGGGTGGATTTGAACAGGCAAGTGTTAGGTTACGAGCCCAGTGCAGACTGTCTGCACCACCCAGTGACCATAATGTTGTTGTTGTTGTTGTTATGTGCCGTCGAGTCAAACCCAACTCATAGCGACCCCTCCTTGGGTTTCCGAGGCAGTATCACTACGGAAGTAGGATTGCCCAATCTTCCTTCTGAGGAGTGGCTGGTGGGTTTGAACCGCCAGCCGTCTGGTTAGCAGGCAAGTGTCTTAGCATAATAGTCCTTGCTTTTGAAGAGTACAGTCTGTTCAGATTTCCTTGAATCATATTGCTGTCATAAGATTGTACATATGTGATCCAAAAGATTTTTGATTTTGAGTTATGTATCTTGAACACATCTTTAACTCATAAAGATGAGTTTCCGCAAATAATACAAACACTGATTTACCATATTGATCTTGGTGATAGTGGTCTGCTTGGAGTGAGTGATGTTGTTGTTAAGCTAAAGTCCCTTTTCCCTATAAATGCTTAAACTATGAGGCTTAGTTCCAATATAGTTAATGGGCCCTAGAATCACATCTTCAGAAACTGAAAAGCTGGCTTCCTGTGGTCAAGTCACAAGATTAAAACTTTCTCCAGCCACAGCTAAAATGTTTATCTATGACCTTCTGGATGGGGAAGAAAATACAACTTTTCTACTTTGGCATTCAATCATGCTTGATTAAAATTCCATTACTGATTTCAAATTAGGATTTTATGATTGCTTTTGACTTTTAGCTTTTTCTGAGTCTTTCATCAGTATATTAAGGAAATTAAGTTTTAAATTTAAGTTTAGCGAAGAACATTATACACATTTTAAAACATTCTAAATAACGGATTTAGATGACCCAACCTAAAATTGCTTTTTCCAAATAGAGTTTATATAAGAATGTATAACACACAATAACTAGGAAAAAAACAGGCACTATCTTCTCTGAACTCATAGAATGTTTTTCCCTTTGCATTTTATAAATGGGTAGAAGCTTTGTTATGTAAGTTTGTTGGGTTTAGGGGGAACAGAACACATTTTAAAAAATATTTTGGTAAACATCAAAAGACAATACTGTTTCTGAAAACATCAAAACTCTGGGAGAGGATTATAATGTCTTGGAAAAAACTGGAAAGCATTTCTCCCTGAATGTGCACTTACGTGCTTTGTTGTGCACTAAACCTCCAAGAGTATCTCTTAATGCTCACTGACACCCCAGTTCTCAACAACTCAGGAAGATTTATCATGTTTTCTGAGCAAAACCTTGCTCTTATAGTGTACCTAAATTATACATATCTGTAAATCTATATGTCCTCATGATGATTGCAGTGGCTTATATATAATGACTGTTATTTGTTTTATAAATATATTTTCTTTTCTGTCTTCACCATTTATGTTACATGGTAGCTCTTGTTTTCTGATGTATAATGGAAAAATATACTTTAAATGTCCTTGCAATAAGCAATAAACATATTCCCAAAATGTTAAATCTTTAAAAATTTCTATCAATTGAATTGTGAGAATAAATTATATTTTAATATTTTTTCTTTAATTTTTGGGTATATAAAAGATTAGCCTTGAATAAATATAAGCATAGAAATAAACTACAGGTTATTTTGGCATATAGCAATCAATGGACAGATGTGTAGCCTTTAGGAAGTGACATTGGTGACTCATTAACCACAATAGAAAAACAGACCTGTAAGTGTTTAGTTTTCCCAAATAGACTAAATCCCTTGTCCTCTCATTCTAACTTCTAATTCTTATAATTTGAAGAATGGAGTTCCTTGACTCCATTTTCACTTATTATGTACTGTGTTTATGGCATCTTCCAATGATGTGTGAGGGCAACTGGAAGCTTGGGAGTTATTATAGTCACTGATCATTGTAGTCAAACTGTTTCCCCCCAGAAGAGCATTCTTTGGTTAGTTTCATTA
Source organism: Orycteropus afer afer (assembly GCF_000298275.1). NCBI lineage: Eukaryota > Metazoa > Chordata > Mammalia > Tubulidentata > Orycteropodidae > Orycteropus > Orycteropus afer. The sequence continues at coordinate 90,997 of NW_006922538.1, forward strand.
CTGAACTTTGATTCTTCGTAGAAGTCAATGCTTCAATCTTTTTCCTTTACTCTCACTTTAAAGTGCTCATATGATTGGATAAATGCTTTTTCCTAGTCCCTCTAGTGTTACAGACTTTGTAGTTTGTGGAGAGGGAGCAAGGCACCTTGAGATAACCCCAATTAGATAAGGTGATTTTCTTTCTTTTTCTGTATCTCACAGCGTGAAAGGGAGACCTGGGTAAACCTGTAGTTGCCATATACTGAGTTTGATACGTGCTGTAAAAGCAACATGCTCAGATTGCTACAAATGATCCCCATCTGGGGGAAAGGGAGCATTAATAGACGAAGTTTGTCCTGAAAACATGTCTCAATAAATGCACTAAGGTTGAACAGTGAAATATATTTTTGCTTAAAGCAAAATATTTTGACCTTAGTATCATCTAATATTCCATTTTTTTTTTACCCAGTCTTAAATAATTTCTGATAGAAATGACATCATTACTCCCAAAAGAACTTGAAGAAAATTATATTAGACTGAACTAAAATAAGACTGAAATAATTTAACTTTCCTAATTATCTTTTTTTTAAAAATTTACTTAAAATGAAGGTGTTGAGCTAAATTTTTGTTAAGATGTCTTTTAGTTTAATAGCCACGATTATAATTTTTATGTTTTATTTACTTTTTGTCACACTTAATTAGGATTTAAAAATACAACATGTGGATTAATATACAGATTTGTATTCTCTAATGTTTATAGGAAGCAAAGAAGTGTGGTTGTCTCACCTTACACACTAATATATCTATAACACTTTATAAGGTACTTTCACAAAAAATGATTTCATTTGGTCATTGATGTAGGTATTGTTAGTAGAGATGAGGAAAGTGAGGCTTTGAAACATTAAATAACTAGGAGCAGATTCTCCTATAGAAAGTAACAGAACAATCAAGACTTCTGATTGTAGAGGGCTATTTTCCATCAAACCAATGTTAATGCTTTGGGAAATTGAATGCCAAGAATATTCTAAGGCCATCACTACTGTAATTGATACTGTTTTTCCATTTGACTTCTTTGTCCTCTTTTCCAAAGTGAGTATTCTGTTTATGAGGAACTTCTAGCTCCCATGGTGATTTCTAAATGCAGTGTGGACTGCGCTGATGTGAAGGAGTGCACAAAGGATAGAGGATGTTATAGAGAGCTGATAAAAACCCTTTCTAAGAAAAGAGATGAAATACTATATTCTCTTGGGATACTACCAGAAAATTCTGCCAAGGCAGGGAATTAAGTCATTGGTGAAGAATAGATTTTAGTGAAACACAGCTTATTGTGGGGAAGGGGTAGTGATAACAATATTCTGAAAGATTATAACTTCTTTTCCCTAGAAAAGAATTATGTTTTAACAGATTGTTGTAGCAGATGGAGATATGACATTCACTACTGTAATTTACATTAGCTTGCTACAAGACAGATTTGCCTTGATCAAAAAAAGCCCAAACCACTTCAAAGATTTTGAAACAGCTTTTCATCAGTTCATTTCATCTCAGTGAAACTTGATGTGATTTAGTCAATTTTGAAAAAAAATAATATAAGGCCCACTATAAATTAACATTAGGTACAATGACATACTGTAGCAAAATCCTTGAAAATATTCCATCTTCAAAAAAATTAATTCATAAAAATTATGATGTTTGGGTGCCAAATGTGTTTTTTTTTTTAAAATTTTATTATTACATTACCTGCTTACTAAAATATAAGAGTGACTAATGGACTGCATCTGTTCAAATAAACTGAGTAATAAACATCTGACCCATATTTTCACAAATGTTTACACCTGTACTAACACTTCCTCTTTCTTTAATCTTGTGGCTTCATGCTAAGGAAATTACAATTCTTTGTGTTAGATTTTTCTCAATCAACTCAACACTAGCATTTTCTATACAGACATACCTTGGAGATATTGGAGGTTTGGTTCTAGACAATTGCAATAAGGCAAACATTGCAATGAAGTGAGTGACATGAATTTTTTGGTTTCCCAGTGCATATAAAAGTTATGTTTACACTATTCAGTAGTCTATTAAGTATGCAATAGCATTATGGGAAAGTTTAAAGTATTGTGAGAATTACTGATATGTGACTCAGAGACAAAGTGAGCACATGCTGTTGGAAAAATGATGCTATAGACTTGCTCATTGCAGTGTTGCCACAACATTTCAATTTTTTTAAAAAACACATTATCTGTGAAGTTCAATAAAGCAAAGCACAATAAAATGAAATATGCCTGTATTTGACTCTGATTACATACTCTTCAGGAGCTCTGGTAGCATAGTGCCTAAGGCACTTGACTGCTCACCAGAAGTCTGGTGGTTCAAACCCACCAGCCTCTCCTCAGAAGGAAGGTTGGGCAATCTACTTCCATAGAGATATCACCTTGGAAACCCAAGGAGGGGTTGCTATTAGTCGGGGCTGACTCGACGGCACATTAACAATAACAACAACAGTGTACTCCTCACTTCTGAAACTCAATCTAATATAAACTTTTCTGTTTTTAACAATATTTCAATTAAGAGGCTGATGGAGATAGAGTACTGTTGGAATAGAAGTTTGATCAACTCAAACAGATGGGCTCTAAACCATAATGAAAGTATGGAAAATGCATGATCTTGTGACAAAAAAATTATCTAGCCAGTCTTAATAGTCCATTTAAAACAAAATCACATGTTTGCTGAGTCTTCTTATAGTCTTCTTATAGTACATACTCAATGACTTAGCTTTAATTCTTATCTAAATTCAACCTATATGAAGTTTTTTGGACTTCAAGGTTAAAGATGAGAAAATATTATTCTTTTGTGTTTAAATGGAATACATTCAATGTCTGTCTGGGATCTCAGAAACATTTGTAGTTTTAATTGCAGTTTCACAGTGGCCTTGTCTTAATTTACATGATAATGAGCTGCTGGAATTTATTAAGTTGAAGGGTGAAAATCCATTTTTAGCAGTTTAATACCATCAAATGGAAATGTATATACCAAAATCATATACACTTTAGTTCTCTATATTATATACAAGTTTATTTTTCATTCAATCAGTTGAGACTTGTGTATGAATCACCTTTTCCAAAGCAAAACAAGATTTATGAACTTTGACGCAAATAATGACGTGTGGGTGAATCAGAATAAGACCAAGTAAATTAGTCAGTGTGTTCAAGTCAGTTTCACATATGGTCTGGGTTTTTATAAAGCTGTGCATAACTCCAGGATAATGTGCCAAAGCTTACAACACTTTCTGTAAGGAAGCTATTAATTATCACCAACTACAGGAAAATATTTTCATGAAACAAAGAATTTATACTTAACAAGATGATAAAACTTACAACTCTTTCAAGAATTTGAAGACGAAATAATGTATGTTCTAGATAATCCTCAGGAGATAAAGAAACACAGTTTTTCTGCCTAGAATCACTGTAAGAAGATTTTTGTTTAAGAAGTTATCTTTTAAATGAGTAAAATGGAAAAATGTCTACAGTATCAATTATACTAGGGAATTACTCTTTATGTCACATGTTAATAAACTATTTTTAAGTGTACTTTTTAAAGTTTAACATATCAGGAATTAGTGTAGGATAATAATTATCTATTATTTTAGAGCAGTAGAGCTTGGGATATAATAAAGGGAAAATGGAAAGGAAATGATTTGGGGCTTTTCAAGTAAATATAATCAGTGTAGGGATCATTGAAAGCAAAGATGACTTGAAGCACTTACTGATGAAGATCAAAGACTACAGCCTTCAGTAAGGATTACAACTCAACATAAAGAAAACAAAAATCCTCACAACTGGACCAATAGCAACATCATGACAAATGGAGAAATTATTGAAGTTCTCAAGGACTTCATTTTACTTGGATCCACAATTCACACCAACGGAAGCAGCAGTCAAGAAATCAAATGATGTATTGCATTGGGAAAATCTTCTGCCAAACGCCTCTTTAAAGTGTTAAAGAGTGAAGATGTCACTTTGAAGGCTAAGACATGCTTGACCCAAGTCAAGGCATTCTCAATAGCCTCATATATATGTGAAAGCTGGACATTAAATAAGGAAGATTGAATGCTTTTGAATTATGGTGTTGGCCAAGAATATGAAATAACCATGAATTGCCAGAAGGATCAAAATTGTCTGAAGAAAAAATTCAAGCCTTGAATTGCAATATTTAAGGATTCTATGGGCAAAATATTGAACTATGCAAGAAGTACAAAAAGAAGATGGAAAGAACACACAGAGTCACTGTACCAAAAAGAATTGGTCGATGTTCAACCATTTCAGGAGGTAGGTATTAAAGGAAGAAATACAAGCTGCACTGAAGAAATTGGTGAAAAACAAGGGTCCAGGAATTGATAGAATACCCACTGAGGTGTTTCAACAAATGGATGCAGTATTGGATGCACGTACTTGCTTATGCCAAGAACTTTGGAAAACAGCTATCTAACTGACTGGAAGAGATCTATATTTGTGCCTATTGCAAAGAAAGATGATAGAACAGTATGAGAAAATCATTGAACAATATCATTAATATCACATGCAAGTAAAATTTTGCTGAAGATAATTCAAAAAGGGTTGCAGCAGTATATTGACATGGAACTGCCAGAAATTCAAGCGGGATTCAGAAGAGGACCTGGAATGAGAAATATTATTGCTGATGTCAGATGGATCTTAGCTGAAAACAAAGAATACTAGAAAGATGTTTACCTGTGTTTTAAGGACTATGCATAGGCATTCAACTGTGTGGATCATAACAAATTATGAATGACATTGTAATAATGGAAATTCCAGAACACTTAATTGTGCCCATGAGGAAGCTGTACACAGACCAAAAAAGGAAGGGGCAGTCCTTTGACCAGAACAAGAAGATACTAAATGGTTTAAAATCAAGAAGAGTGTGTGTCAGAGTTGTATCTTTTCACCATACTTATTCAATCTGTATGCTGAACAAATAATCAGAGAAGCTGGACTATATGAATAAGAATGCATCATCAGGATTGGAAGAAGGCTCCTTAACAACCTGCAATATGGAGATGACACAACCTTGCTTACTGAAAGTGAAGATGACTTGATGCACTTACTAGTGAAGATCAAAGACTACAGTCTTCAGTATGGGTTACACCTCAACATAAAGAATACAAAAAACCTTACAACTAGACCAAAAAGAAACATCATAACAAATGGACTAAAGACTGAAGTTGTCAAAGATTTAATTTTGCTTGAATCCACAATCAACAGCCATGGAAGTATCAGTCAAGAAATCAAGACATTGTAATGCACTGGGAAAATCCTCTGCAAAAGATCTTTTTAAAGTGTTAAAGAGTGAAGATGTCACTTTGAAGACTAATGTGTGCCTGATCCAAGCTATGGTATTTTCAATCACCTCATATGCTTGTGAAAGTTGGACAATGAATAAGGAAGACTGAAGAAGAGTTGATGCTTTTGAATTGTGGCGTTGGTGAAGAATATTGAAAATATCATGGACTGCCAGAAGAACAAACAAATCTGTCCTGGAAGAAGTTCATCCAGAATGCTCCTTAGAAGTGAGAATGGCCAGATTTCATCATGTTATCAGAAAGACCATTCCCTGGAGAAGGATATCATACTTGGTGAAGTAGAAGGTCAGCCGAAAAGGAGAAGACCTTCAACGAGATGGATTGACACAGTAGTTGCAATAAAGAGCTCAAGCACAGCAAGTATTGTAAGGATGGTGCAGGACCAGACAATGTTTCGTTCTGTTATACACAGGGTCACTATGAGTTGGAGCCATTTCAATGGCACCTAATAGCAACAACAGCCAGAAGGGAAAACATCTGTCTTGGAAGAAGTCAGCCAGCATGCTCCTTAGAAGCAAGACTGGTGAGACTTTGTTCTCAAGTATTTTGGACATGTTCTCAGGAGGGGCCAGTCCCTGGAGATTAATATCTTCCTTGGTAAAGTATGTTGTTGTTGTTATGTGCCGTCGAGTCAGACCTGACTCATAGCGACCCCTCCTTGGGTTTCCGAGGCAGTATCACTACGGAAGTAGGATTGCCCAACCTTCCTTCCGAGGAGTGGCTAGTGGGTTTGAACCACCAGCCGTCTGGTTAACAGTCAAGTGCCTTAGCGACTATGCTACCAGAGCTCCCTGGTAAAGTATAGGGTCAGTGAAAAAGAGGAAGACTCAATGAGAAGGATTGACATAGTGGCTGCTATAATGAGCTCAACCATAATGATGATTGTGAGAATAGCACAGGAACCAGGCAGTATTTCATTCTGTTATGTAGGGTTACTATGAATTGGAATGAACTCAATGACATCTAACAACAACCACAAAGGAAGACTGAGGGAAGTTTGAAGATAGGATCTCTCTAATAAAATCTTTTTTAAAAGAGGAATGTCTGAGAGATAAGGCACTATGGATACGGTTGTGGTTTGACCCCATCCTACAAACAGTGACTCAGGGAGTGCTAGAGAAAGAAGCAGAAGCAATTTAGTGGAGTCACCTTGTTCTTCCATTTGCTGATCCTCCCCATCACACCTAGTGAGCACAAATCAGATTGTTGGTATAATAATTGTTATATGGAAGATCAAACTTCCTTAGGGATCATATGGCTGCTTGTATATGAGTGGATAGATATCCTCCAAGATTCTTTGCAGATCAGAAATTTTATTATTATTAATATTTTTTGTATTAGGTGGTCTCTGATATGCTTCTACTTTTCAAATTCTCACACCATAAGTAATGGTATTTTTGTCAAGTGGGTAGATTGCAGGGAGAAAGAGTGGAGGTTGGAGGGTGGATACATGTGCAATAGGGAAAAAGAGACCCCAGGTTCAAATAGGTTCAACAGAGACACTTTTATTAAGTCTTAAATAGGACAGAGACTAAAGAAAGACAACTACCCAGGATGACGGAAACCATCAGCATGTACACACTTACAAAAAGCTGAATGGAATCCACTGAGTCTTACCCATGGGTCTAATTATATATGATAGCTAGCAAAGGGAATCATCACAAAATCGTGATTGGTGGCAGATTGATTCATCACTGTCACAGGTAGGACTACAGAAGTGAGGAAAGGACCATTATTTGGATACATACATAAATGAAGAAAAAAATGGGTACAAGATTGGTTCTCAGCCTTAACTACCTGGCTAGGTGGTGGTCCAGATATGCCTCATGACCATGCAGCCTAAGTCATAGCCACAAGGTGACTATAAAACAATACGAGGCCCCCAACCTTAATTTAAGTTAGAAAGGCACACACTCAGGTAAATTCCCTAGTTCTTTGTGTGAACATAATCTACTTTCAACAACACTCTTCTGAGCATAAACAGCCCCTTCCTAGGTTTGTTCTGGAACTTCTCCTTATGTAGGCACAACAGTAAAGAACTCAATTCATGTCTGAACTTACGTCAACACTCAAAATGGATTTAGGATTCCCACTGTGGACCACGGCCTTCTACAAACGCAAGTGCTTTTAGAATTTAAGCTTCAATACGCATGGTATTCTATTATCTGTATTATCAGGGGTAAGTGAGTGCAATGGTGGACATTATGTAACCACTTTCCAATGGATGGAGCCAGAAACTGAATATGTACTTATGTTGCTGTCTTATGCAATTTTCCCAGGTACCATTTTAATGTTGATGCTGACAATGGGAATGATACACTTTTCTTGTGAAGTGCCTATACTTCGTGTATAGCAAGCTCAATGTTTGGTCATAGGTAGTTAGTTATCATGTTCCCCCTGGAAGAGAAATGTCTAATTCTAAACTAGGAACATGTCACTTAGCCAGGAATTGTTTCCAGCTCACAACTAAACACAGGCTGATTTAGGTACCATGTTTCTTTTAAATGTCTGTCACAACACACAGAAGACCTCAAATATGATTTACTCTAGCATATTGGTAGGTATTTTGAATTTTTAGTTACTAGCCTGAAATATTCAGTTTAGTTCTCCAGAGCTACTGATATTACATTAGTAGGCTACCAGACTCATGATCTTTCTGTCTATCTGATTTCTAAATATGAATAAATACACACAAATATCACTCTAAAGGATTGTGTGGACTGTGCTGTTAAGGACTATTGATCCATAAGAAGGCAATAGTCAGATGTCATGTATTTAACTATCCTTACAACCTTGGGAGCTAAAGCCCTTTGTGGACTTTAGTTTTAATATAGCTGTTGTTGTTGTTGTTACGTGCCGTCGAGTCAGACCCAACTCATAGAGACCCCACCTTGGGTTTCTGAGGCAGTATCACTACGGAAGTAGATTGCCCAACCTTCCTTCCGAGGAGTGGCTGGTGGATTTGAACTGCCAGCCTTCTGGTTAGCAGTCAAGTGTCTTAGGCGCGATGCTACCAGAGCTCCTTTTAATATGACAGCAGGGTATGGCAGGGTACAATATACCAGGATCATGATGGCAAGGAAACAAACTAACAAAAATTGGCTGTAAGGAAGTTTAGATAGACTTGATTTGATAGAATTTAAAGACATTTGAGAAGGAATGGTTCAGAAGAGGTGTGTGTGTGTGTGTGTGTGTGTGTATTAACTTTTGGCCATTGGTATTGTAAGGGAGGGACTGGACATCAGAGTCCCTGTTATAGACGTTAGCTAGAACCAAATGCCTTTGCTACGTCACTTGCCAAAAAATCAGTTCCTCAGAGTGTAGCCTCTGTTCTTCATTGCTCAATTACAAATCTACCCGTATATGGTTCATTGTTTGGAAAACCTAGGCCACATGTCTCTGCCTCAGGTGCAAGGGAGCACGGGAATGTAGAAAGTTGTACTTAAAATATGGAGAAATACCAAAATGCAGGAAGGCTGCTAATTATTTTTTGCATACATGAAGTTCTAGTTTCTCTTCTGTCCATTCTCTTAAAGTCACTGCTGTCCAGTTGGATCCCACTAATAGCAACCACTCCTTGAGCTTCTGAGGCGGTATCACTATGGAAGTAGATTGCCCAACCTTCCTTTCGAGGAGTGGCTGGTGGGTTTGAACCACCAGCCTTCTGGTTAGTAGTCAAATGCCTTAGGCATTACACCACCAAAATTTTTATGTGTTGTTTATTGGGGATAATTGTATCTATTACCCACAAAGCTGTTGAAAAAATAGAGTTTTCTGACTCACCATCAAAGTCAGAAAGTCCTTTCACGGCTTTTGGTCAGGAGGCAGAACATAACTTGAAATGCTGATTTTGTCTCTAGTGTACAGAGTGAGACAAATAGTACTCACAGAAGTAAGAATCTCCAAACTGAATAACTTTTCTGGGCTGGGTATCTTTAGGATTCAGCATAAGCAGTGTTAATTCACATTTATTTTTACTCAAAACTAATCATGTGAAAACTTAGATTCAAATTAATATGTCCTTGTTGAGCATCTGTTTTGAACTGAGCCCATTCACTGAAGTTGGGAGAATGGTTTTACATCTTGTAATAAAAATTTCAAGTTGTATAGTTTAATGTTCAGGAAGAAGATGAGAACATACAATTGCTTTGCATTAGAAACATCTGATTTTGGCAACTTTTTCATCTTTTCTGGTCTTTTGAGCCACAGTATACTTAATTGCTCCCATACAATAACTGAATAGTCATAAAGAATGAACTAAATCTGCTAAAGCACCCTGCTTTTATATTGAATTATTGAAGGAAAAAAATGTATTGATAGAGTACTTGTCAGGTTTGAACAATGCTTCTTTTTGTAGAGCTACTGAACAGGAAATATTTTTTTTTAAGAATTTTGAGCTTCACTAAACCATGCGTTAGATATTCAATTAGCACATATAAGTTTCTAACCTTTTATTTATTACTTTGATTATTTTCCTATAAATGTGATAAGTTTTTAAAGAGCGTTACCTGAAGACAAAATAGTTTTAATGTAATAATGAGCTCTAATCACCTATTAGCTTTCCTTAATTTTCATGAAAAACTATTTTGAATTGAATATATTTTGATTTAAAATTATTATCAACTTTATTGTCAGCATCAGTGTAGGCATGTTCTAAAGTAGGTGAAATAAAATAAAGATCAATCCAATTCTTTCCTTGAAGATCATGTGTATGTGTTTTGTCAGAGGGTGGGGTGGGTGTGTTTGAGTGGTGGGTCAGTTGCAGAGCTGGACCACAGGGTTGATGCAACAGAGAAAGGGAAGTAGAGGAAACAAAAATGAGCTGTGATATTAGAACTATCCTAATAATAGGACACATTCTATTTTGAACACAGATTCATTAGTTTAATAAAGAAAATAAAGCCTTCATAGTGTTCCAGCTAGAATGCTGACTCAGCAAACATAAGCAGGGCAGTCCGATAACCTACATTTCAGAAAAATATTATTGGATACATTATATCAGTGTGGTGACTAAGGTTGTAGGATCACTAATTTGGCAACCATGGTCCTGAGCCCACAGGTCCAACTACTTGCTCCCTCAGAGTAGCTGAATACGGCCAAGAAGCCACCACAGACTTGCCCCTTGTCAGCTCTACTATACACCTGGATGTTCTTACAGCACTTATAAATACGCATGTAGAAACATTGTCTGTTAACACTGTACATGGTAATGGGCACACTAACACCTGCCTAGACATGCCTGATCATTCTTCTTGTCCACCCATCTACCCACTGGTAGAACAATGTTTGCCATCACTGACAATGCAGTACTGTACATGCAAAAGGGTTCATTTTTGATGTCTGTACCTCCCTTGTACTTCTCTATGTCTTCCTCTTTCTCAATGCTACCGCGTTGATCACTCATTTTTGGTACATTGCCCTTCCCTTCAGCTAAATCAATGCTTGTCTCTATCTATCCAGCAGTGTTCCCCCCCTCCCCTCCCATCCCTGGTAACCAACAAAGTAAGTTTCCTTCCATATTTAAACCTTTCCTTGACTTTTTACAATAGTGAACTAATATTTGTCTTTCTGCGATTGACTTATTTCACACAGCATAATGTCCTCCAAATTCATCCACGTTATGCAGTGTTTTGCAGATTCTACATTATTATGTAGTGTTGAGTAGTATTCCATTGTGTATATATACCATAGTTTGGTTATCCGTTCATCTGTTGATGGACACTTAGGTTGTTTCCATCTCTTCGCTATTGCGAATAGTGCTGTGATGAACATGGGTGTGCATATATCTGTTCTTGTCCTGGTTCTCACTTCTTTAGGATATATACCTAGTAATGGAATGGCTGGATCAAATGGTATTTCTAATTTTAACTTTTTAAGGAATCGCTATACTGCTTTCTACAGTGATTTTATCATATCACAGTCCCACCAACAGTATATGAGAGTCCCAATCTCTCCACATCCTCACCAGCATTTGTTATTTCCTATGTTGTTGAACTTTGCTCTTAGTGCTGGGGTAAGATGGTATTTCATTGTTTTTTTAATTTGCATTTCTCTAAACCCACCAGCCACTCCTTGGAAGGAAGGTTGAGCAATCTCCTTCCATAGTGATACTGCCTCTGAAACCCGAGGAGGGGTCTCTATGAGTCGGGTTCTACTCAACAGCAGTGAGTTAATGACTAATGATCCCAAACATTTTTTCATGTGTTTGTTGGCCACTTGAATATCATCTTTGGTGAAGTGTCTATTCATATATTCCACTCATTTTTTAATTAGATTTTTTTGTCTTTTTGTTGGAGTTTGCTATAAATTTTAGAGATAAGCCCCTTGTCAGGTAGGTCATTACTAAATATTTTTTCCCAATCTGTAGGTTCTCTTTTCACTCTTTTGGAGAAGTCTTTGGAAGCACATAAAAAATTAATTTTTAGAAGGTTCCATTCATCTGGTTTATCTTCTGCTGCTTGTACATTTTAGGTTATACTTGATAGTTTATTTATGCCATATATTAAGGCCTCTAAATTTGCCCTTAGTTTTTCCTTGAGGAACTTTATAATTTAGGTTTCACGTTTAAGTCTTTGATCCATCTGGAGTTAGTTTTTATTTATGGTGTGAGGTGTGGATCTTGTTTCATTTTTCTGCGTATGGATGAACAGTTTTACCAACACCATTTGTGACAGAGACTATCTCTTCCCTGTTTAACGGATTTTGGTCCTATGTCAAAGATCAGCTGATCATAGGTCAATGGATCTATCTCTGGGATCTCAATGCTATTACACTGGTCATCTGCCATTGTATCAATACTAAGCTGTTTTGACTACTGTGGCTGTATAGTAGGTTTTGAGATTGGGAGTATGTGACTTCCTACTTTGTTGTTCTTCTTCAACAATGCTTTGCTTATCCAAAGTCTCTTTCCTTTCCATATAAAATTAGTGATTGTTTTTTCCATATGCTTAAAGATGTTGATGGTATCTGAATTGGGATTACATTGAATGTATAGATTGCTTTGGGTAGAATTGACATTTTCACAATGTTCAATCTTCCTGTCCTCAACCATGCTATGTTCTTTCATTTATGTAGATCTCTTATGATTTCTCGAAGTAGTCTTTTATAATTTTCTTTATACAGGTCTTCTGTGTCCCTGGTAAGATTTATTACCAAGTATTTTATTTATTGGTAGCTATTATAAATGGTATTGATTTCCTTGTTTCTTTTTCAGAAATATCTTTGCTAGTGTAGAGGAATCCAACTGATTTTTGCATGTTGATTTTGTATCCTGCCAATGCTAAATCTCTCAATTAGTTCCAGTAATTTTCTTGCTGAGTCTCTTGGGTTTTCTATGCATAGGACCATATCATCAGCAAATAGGATAGTTTGGCTTCTTCCTTACCAATTTAGATGCCTTTAATTTCCCTTATTGCCCTGGCTAAGACTTCAAATACAGTATTGAATAGAAGTTGTGATAGAGGGCATCCTTGTTTGCTTCCTGTTCACAGGTGGAAGTTTCAGTCTCTATCCACTGAGAACAATGCTGGTTGTTGATTTTCATATATGCCCTTTATTATATTGAGGAATCTTTTCACTTTCAACAAGCAAGGTTGTGTCATCTGCAAACCACAAGTTGTTAATGAGTCTTCCTCTAATCCTGATGCCACATTCTTCTTCATATAGTTGAGTTTCCCAGATTATTTGCTCAGCTTACAGATTGAATAAATGTGGTAAAGGATGCAACTCTGAGAAATACTTTCCTGATTTAAAGTACGCAGTTTCTGCTTGTTTTTACAAAAACTTGCCTCCTGGTCTCTTTCTACAGTTACCACATGAGCACAAATAAGTGTTTTGAAATTTCTGTTCTTTGCAATGTTATACATAATTTATTATGAGCCACACAGATGAATGCCTCTATGTAGTCCATAAAACACAAGTAAATACCATTCTTATATTCTCTGCTTTCAGACAAGATCCCTCTGAAATCAGCAATCACATACCGCATTCCATATCCTCTTCCAAATCTGGCTTGGAATTCTGGCAGTTGCCTGTCATACTGCTTCAACTGTGAATTATCTTTAGCAAAATTTTGCTTGTGTGTGATATGAATGATATTATTTGATAATTTCTGCATTCTGTTGTACCACCTTTCTTTGGAGTGTGAACCAGTAGAGAACTATAGAAACAAATAAGTATAATTGCGTGTTATAGATACCATAACACAAATTTGATTAGAGAGAGAGAGAGAGAGGAAAAGAAAAAGAGTGACTGTTCTAGGAATTTTAAGATTTAGGAGTTAGTGTTTGTAGCTGCTGTTTAGCTGCCGTTGAGTCAGTCCTGACTCATAGTGACCCCACAGACAACTGAACAAGATGTGTCCTATAATCAGTTACAGATAAGTCCCTTGTGATCCATAGGATTTTCATTGGCTGGTTGTTTTATATGGTAAAACATGAGAAAAGAGGTAATGAAAGATAAACCTGGAAAAGAAATAAAAAATTGAACTTTAATCTGTATGATAAAAAGAACCACAGATAAATTTTAAGCCTTGAAAAACATGATCAAATTTATGTTCCAAGAATATCACAGTTATTCATATGAAGTATGAATTGTAATTGTAGGGGAAGTATTGTGGAAAATTAACCCACCAAGAAGAGAACAGATATAAGAAATATCTAGTAAGTATGAAATTAAGTTTATAATCCCCCAAACAAGCCCTGCAGTTATTAAAATTCCTTCTTATGGGTGTATAATTAATAAAAGTAGTACAATGTCTGGCTAATAATATACGCTCAATAAATATTTGGCTCAGAATTTTGACCTTGGGGGTAATTTGAAGGAAAGAAATAATTGTATAGTGGGATGAATTAAAAAAATTATTTTAGGGAATAGTAGGAACATTAACACATTATTCATAATCTTCATCACTTATTCCTAAGGAGGACACTGTCAAGGTGAAATAGAACAAATTAGCAAATAAATATATTGCATTAGTGTTTCAAATGCCACTATAGGTGCCCAGTATGAGGGAACAGAGAGGAATTAAAAATAATCAATATGTAACTTTGTTCACAAAACTTCCCTTTGAATATAGCTTCTGAGTAAATCATTTTTTATCACTAACCACTTTGGGAAATCTGCCTTTCTTTGACAAAAATCATTTTTGAATTTGAGAAAAATACAAAATTTAATAAGTCTTAGAATCATAGTTGGAAGTCTTCATGTGGTGCTAGATATGCTCTCTGGAATGCATCCCCCAGTATATCAAATAATTTGTTTCAAAAGTGAAAAATATTCTGGATTAGAAAGGCAAATCTCATTTCATTCCTCATATCCATTATCGTACTCTTGTTGTTTATCATTGGAAATGATATTGTAGTGTGGAAAAATATTTCAGGTTCTTAGTAAATAATAGCTAAAAGAAGATTACAGTTTGCTAACTATTATCCAGATTTAAATTCCATTAGCTAATAAATGTTGTTTGGAGGCATTCCATGATTCTCTTTAGACTCAGATGGTACAGCTGTTCAACAGGAGGGTAGGGGAGCTCTTAGGTCTGTGTGCACATGGATGCACAATAGAATCAGCAAGAGACAGTATTGTTCCCACCTCAATCCTAAAATCACCTCAACATTCTAACAACTCACTATTGGAAAAATATGGCTGGTTCAGGCTGCGCCCTTGTCTCTAGGATGAAAGGAGGCAAAAAAATCTCATTTAATTCCAAGAAACCAGAGGTATTTCTATAACACCATATTTCTTTATATAGTCATCTAACTTTTCTGGAAGATATTTCCTTACTGCTTGCTAAGGTCATGACTTTCTCTTGCTTTTTCTTTAGGATTTTGAATTGAAATGTTTCTGTCTTGAGTTTTCATCATTCCTTCTTACCTGGCTGATAAATATGCTCATATTTTGCATATCTAAAAATTTGTCCCCTAAATAATTTTCCTACTACCACTTGGAGTTACTATCTTTTCTCTTTTTCTTTATTACTCAAAATATCTGTTCCTCTGAATTTTTGTTTTTAGGAGAGCAACAGTTTTCTATCAACAGAACATGAAAACTGAGTCATTGCAACTCCTGTTCACCTTCCAGACTCACTTTCAATCACTCACAGTCTACTGAGTTTTACCTATCACATTTTTCTCCTGTCAGTCCTCCTCTTTCTAATCTTGCTCTCCAAGATGTAGCTTTCATTATCTCTTATGTGCATTATTATAATTGCTTCCTATGTAGTTCCTTCAGGTTCCTTAGAACTCTTTTCTCTCTAATCTGTTCCAAACACAGCTTCAGGATGAATCCTCTTAACGCACATACCAGAATATGTAATCTCTATGCTGATAATAATAATTATAATTAATAATGACAACAAAATTCAGTTGCTTTTCATCTCCTTTGAAATTCCTTGCATGGAATTCACAACTCTAGAACTTCTAACCTCAAACTATCCTAATGGTTGTGTCTCCCACTTTTCTCTTTGATTCACGCCCTGCTCAAGTCTTCTGATGCTATTCAGTCTTCCCATCGCTTTAGGCTCTTCCATCCCTATGGTTTTGTGTATGTTCTTCTCTTTGTTTGGAGTCTTAGATCTTCCAATCTGTGTCAATAGAAATCTTATCCATCCTTCAAGGGTCCTAATTACCACCATCTCTATTTTCCCTTCATTAATTCCTTATTAAATCATATCTTACTCCTGAGTTGAGTTTTGAGAAGTATTTTGTGTATAGAGACAAACAAACAATCTGTGCAAATGTTTGCTTTGGATCCAATTATTTTCTTTTGCATAAATGCATGTAACATAAAAATATTATAGAGAAAAACTGACTACATTTGGCTGGACAGAGAGGAATTTCATTTATACAGGGATATTTTGGACACATGATCATCATGGATCTACACAAGGTCCCTTTTTATTTATGCATTCCTCTGCATCACCGCCAACTTTTCCCCTTTCTTTCTTCTCATACAACAAGTCAAAACAAAAGATATCCTTTGTTCATATTTTCTTACAACATGTGTAGTGTTGTTTTTATGCAAATATATTTATTTAAATACTTTTGTGCCATCTCTCTCTCTCTTTTTTCATCCATCTTGCTATGGGAACATTTAATAAGCCCAGTACTTACTCCATGCAGGGTTGCTATTTAGCTTGTGTGCATGGATATGGTTATACAAGTTGTTAAAATATAGTAATGTGTCTACATGGATTGGTAAATAATTTCTGATTAGGATCTTGTGAAGGTTCTGGCACTAGATCTCTGGATCTCTCCAGGGTTAACACTATTCTTTTTTATTTTATTTTTAATTTTTTTTGAGGTGCAGAGAGACTTTAGGACTCTGCCCCATTGCCAAGTCTGGTATTCATAAATTTGTTACATATTTTTAAATATGACTCTGACTAGTGTAAACCCACCAAGTTTTGCCCATCTATTCTCCCAGTAACAGAAAATCCTTGCCATCCATAGAACGCTTGATGAACATATTTGTATATGTCCCCTTAAACCCTTATTGGGGAGTGTGAGATATGTATGATAAAGTTCAGAATTTCTGCATCACAGGTTATAATTATCTACAATCTAACCAAGTAACAGTAAGTATTGATCGAGATGTGAGGATATGCTGCTATATGCTACTGCAGGGAATGGAGACTGGAAGGTTATTTCTCTGTTACCTAATAAATAGTCTTTCTGGTCAAAGCAGTAAGGCAGCAGTGCTTCCCAAGGCTAGTAAGGAACCCATTTGCCTTTCATCTTGTTCAGCCATGAGCTGGGTGTTTTCTAAGTGGTAGGGTGGAAGTTGCATTGTTGATCCACCTTTCTTCCCATACCACACCAAAACCAAACCTACTGCCATGGATTGGATTCTGACTCAAAGTGACCCTCAAATTCACTGCTGTCAAGTCGAGTCTGACTCATAGTGACCCCTTCTTGGGTTTCCGAGACAGTATCTCTACGGAAGTAGATTGCCCGGTCTTCCTTCCAAGGAGTGGCTGGTGGGTTTGAACTGCCAGTCTTCTGGTTAGCAGTCAAATGCCTTAGTCACTAAGCCCAGGGAAGATGGTGGGATTTGCACATACACTTAATTGGGGAGGACATAGCCACATGGGCACAATAAGCTGTAAGTGAGAATGGGAATTGTAGTCTCTTCTTGTCTTGCCATGTGCCCCTTTGAAACTATTTACCATAGAAAAAGAGGAGATAGAGTTTTATGTAACATTATTTTCTATACCAATTTTTAATTGAGTTTCCTAACTTCTTATTGATTTCAGAAGTTCTTTGAATGCTAAGTGAATGATTGCTTTAAAAGATAATGCAGAGAATGAGCTTTATTTGCAGAGAAATACAAAGTTTCTTATAAAGAAATGGAGACAGATACAAATTTCATGCTTAAAATATTATAAAAGAAGAAACTCAGTACTTTAAAAGATGTACAAAGAAATGCATAAATATATACAATTACCAGAATGAAGTCCCTTTCCCTCCTCTTTCTTTTAAAGTTTCTGAGATTAAATTATGTGTGTGTTTAAAAGTTGAATTAATGCTTTCAAGTCACCAGGACGCTTTTTATAAAGCTCAGTGAAACAGGCATCCACATGAGAACATTGTGTAGCCTCAGAAATGTCCGCCTAAGTCATTTAGACTAATACTAAACAGGTCTCAGCAACTGAGTTTGCAGTGGTCAGGGGGATGGGGTGGGTAGCAGTTCTGGGCATTGTCAAGCGTTACTTTGCCACACTTGATAAGGTTCTCTGTTCACTGCTTGAGAGAGCTACTTCAAGGAGAGAATTGGAAAAATCACACCCTTTAACTCTTCACAATTAGAGTTGGCATGGAAACATCCAGTTTCAATAAGTTGGCATGGTAACCACCCTCTCCAAGATTCTGCAAAGCCAGAAGAGTAGGGCTTGAAATTTTGACACACAGTTTTTGAAGGCTGCTAATCTCTGATCCAATGCAATACTTCTCAGTTTGGTATTCTCATTTTTTTCTCCTATTTATAGTTATATTCTTTCCTTGAAAAAAAATTTCCTGCTTACTTTTCTGGACATGCCACTCTAACTTGAGATGAACATCCAGCACAATCATTTTCTACGATAATTCCAGCTAACGTAGCCATAGAATATTTTTCTCCCGTGATAATTTCTATTGACCAAATAGTCTACTTTTATTACCTCTATTTATTTTTACTTCATTAAAATGTACTCCATTAAAATCCTACCTGATATAAAACACCCCACAATTTTTTTTTTTTTTTTAACTAGGTCTGCAGGGTTCAAGCTATTGATTT
>NW_006922538.1:109718-126379 GCF_000298275.1 Orycteropus afer afer
TTTTTTTTTTTTTTTAACTAGGTCTGCAGGTGCCATTGAAATTCTAGTATTCAGGTAGCAGAAATAAAGGTGAGTCTTTGGGTAAATAACTCAGTACTGACAAACAGTCTTTGCAGTTCTTCGTAAGTATTAAAAATTGGGGAAGAATGGTGAGGGGAATTAAAGCAGAATATAAGCTGCCTATTCACCCTTAAGATTTGATCATAGAATGCTCACTCATCGTTTAGCCTAAGTATTAGGTTGAACCATATGGAATCATAATTTTTATAAGGAAAAAAGTTGAATATTTTCAATTATATGTAGTTTAATTTAATGCATTGTCCTGGCTTCTTTCATGGTAGAGAGAGGCAGTGAGAATCTAAAGCAATTAATTTCTCTGAGACTATAAATTTCTTAAAGTCAGAATTCATCTTTGGCTCCTCTACAGTTCCTTGAAGAATATAATAAAATGCATATTTGTAGAGAACGTGTGTCATTTTTTTCTGGCAGGTCAACAAGTTTTCCTTCCTAATGGCATTCTTTGTTTTATGCAATTACCTGTTTTTCCCCTAGCTTATGTATTCTTCCTGGAAGACAATACTAGCAACCACCTCCTACTATGAAAGCTGAAGTCTGAGAACCTCTCTGTCAGATAATGGGCCCATTAACCTAAGTCAAGTCAGTTGAATAATTGGAGAACTCTGAACATTCAGCAAGTGATGAAGGGATGGCAAAAATGGTGTAGAAATAAACCAACCCCCAGAATGTTTATGCTCAGGACTGCTTCTTTGGTTTCTGTCATGTGTCCCTTCCCAGCTCCTTGGCTTCTCCTCACCTCCCAGTGTAATCTCCCATCTTCCATTCAATTCTGTGAGCCTCCTAATAAACTTTCTCAAAATTACTTTTACTTTAAATTAGAATGTACCTGTGTTACTTATAACCCAGAACTCTACTGATAGAATGTTTGATGTTGTACTCATTGTTCATGAATGCATGGATGAATAAATGTGAATAAATAAATAAATACGATTCTTGAAAAAGTGAAGAAAATACTGATTATCTAATAAGCTTCCCCAAATACCTAATTTCTCCCTGAAGCTATTCTCACAGAAAAATCACAGAGGAATAATTTGTTATTCAGACATTTTTGAAGACTGATTTCTATTTTCTTCAGAATTTTTCAGCAGTCAGTTTCCTTTCTGCTATTTATTTTAGTCTGCTGAAATTAGCAAGAAAAGATTAAATTTAATAAAAAAATAGCTGAATGATTAATTATATTTTTATTTCCTAACTTTCGAGAATCACTCATTCAGTAGACATTTATAGAGTACTTAATGTGTATCAGGTATTATACTTTGCTCTGTAAGCACAAAGTTAAGTAAAGAATAAATGATGGTTACAAGAAACCTGTCCCAAGTAAGAATCAACATAGTGGTGGAGAGAGAAGTATACAGAATAAAATGCAATAGATTCTGCATTGGAATTTTGTCCAAAGACAATAGGACCCAGTGGAGGAGCACTTGAGTGTCTGGTCAAAATGGAATTATGTAAGGCAAAGCAGAGAAGGTGATTCTTGGGTTCAAGGTTAAAAAGGATACAGGTTTTCACAAGTGGAAGGAGGAAGAAGGAAGGGGGTAAGACTGATTAGTCATAAGGGATGTGACATACATAATGGGCACATCACAGATATACAGGTTAGTTTTTTTAGTTTCATTCCCCATTTACCATGTCCAACCCTAACCCAGTCTCCTTCCTTCCCTACGCTGTAACCCTCCCCCTGTGCCCCTCAAATTTATGCAATCCTGTTTGTCCTGCATTTCTTCAATTTGAATGTTGGTCCTCTGGTGTCCCGTGGTCTATTGCTCTAAGGGATATATTACCATTGAGTACGTGGGTGAGTCATCCTGGGTTGAGTGGTATGCATGTACATCTTGTTAACTATTGAGAGCCAGCCCCTGGGGGTGAGTTTTATTCTAGGCACAGAATGTATTCCAGGGACATAGTATTGGGGTTCTCACCAGATTTCATCTGACCAGTAATTCTGGTCATTATTGAGTTTTTGGATTTTGTTTCACATTTCCCTCCCACTCTATCCAGGATCTCCAGATTTGATCCTTTCTTGAGTGGTTGGCATTGGAAGCCTGGCACCATCTAGTTTTTCTGGTTTTGAGAGCCATCATGTCCTAGGGCTGATTGCTTCCAAATGCCTGTGTGTGTGTGTGTGTGTGTGTGTTCTTCTTCACTTCCCATTCTAGGAGACCATTAGCTGGATCTTAGATAGCCACTTGAAAGCTTTTAAGACCCCAGTCACTACTCACCAATGTAGGATGTGGAGCAAGGCTTTTATGTATTTTGTTGTGTCAATTGAGTCTGGTGTCCCCCAGTACTATGGTCCTGAGACGGTATATCTATTGGATCTCTCTCTCATAGTGTCTGGTTGTCTGTGGGGGATTACTCTGTGAATGTCTTCTATTGTTTCTGTAAGGACTGCAGGTATTTTGTATCACTGGTGTCTGTGCAAGATTAGCCTCAGCTGAATCTATCTGTTCACTGACCCCTGTCCGATCATCTCAGGTGTTTATGTGTTTACCTGTAGCCTGGTGTTTGGTGTTAATGGCAATGGACACATTGGTTGGTATTAGCATCTGTTGTCTATCTCTTATGTGCACAATTTGGTGTCCTCACATTTCCTAATGTTATCGTGGTGGTTATAGATCCTTCCCGTATATCCCTCCCCCTACCCACATCAGCGTGTAGGCCCCAACTAGCCCAAAATTAATCCCTCCCCTTTCCTCCCCATCACGGTAACCTACTAAGTGAGTTCCCTTTTCCAAGCAAACCCTTCTCTGTCTTTTTACAATAATGAGATCATACAGTACTTCTCCTTCTGTGATTGACTTATTTCACTCAGCATAATGTCCTCCAGGTTCATCCATGTTGTGAGATGATTTGTGTATCCCTCATTGATCTTTAATGTAGCATATTATTCCATTGAGTGCACATACAATAATTGGTTATCCACTCATCCATTGATGGACATTTAGTTTGTTTCCATCTCTTTGCTATAGAATACACATATTTTTAATTGGATTGATGAATAATAGCATGCAGGTACATCAAGATTTTAAATTAACTGTAATTTTAAAGAATTCTTACTGTTCCTTTTATTATTCCACAGGAATTCAAGTTGTGGAATTCTTCTATGTTACACAAAAGAAATGTTAACAGCTCGTAAGTAAACCCTGATACTTCTTTAGGTTTTGTGCAGAAATTCATAACTTTATTTAATCAGAAAATAGAATTATCTGCAAAGAATAAAACTGAATTTGAATGTTACACATATTATACTTATTATGATGTTTCTGTCTGGGACTGTACACTCTTTTTCTCCTATCTCCAGCCATTGTGATACCTAAATGATCAGTTTTATATGATTTCTACACACATCTCCCACATACTTGAGCCAAAGAGGTGAAGTTTAAAATGAAGTGTGGTTAATTTTCCTGGGCTCAGCCTTGAGTGTGCATGGATTTGGAGTGTGAGGGAAGGAATGTTGCCATGCTGTTATCACGATGCTTCAAAAAAAATCTAACTTAGTATGCTCCAAAGCAATCAGAAAATGCCTACTTTTCTCTTTAAATGTTGACTTTCCCCCTTATTCAATTCATCTGGGTTAGATTTGTACAGAAACTCTAATGATATTTATAAGCATATATGGTTTATACTCACTTTCCTTACCCATGAGTTGCTGTTTAACCAAAATCACTTACTATTTTATCAGTCCTATTTAAACAGATGAATAAAATGTATACAAATTATATGAAGCTATTGTAAGTGTATTGTCATTAAGAGTTGAAAACTTTGGTTTCTATTGCTGTAACTGAGTATGGGTGCTCACTGTCTTAGTCTTGCTTCTTTAGAGGAACACCTCCAGTGAAAAATATACATATAAATACAGATATGCATCTCTTAACATGTTTTGGGCAATATCCAAACATGATATATATACACGATCCCATAAGTTTTTCTTTTTAAAGGGAAGGCAGCTTTTCTTTTGTTAATTATTTCTCCCTAATGGTTTTAGAGACCCCAAACCCAAGATTGTTGCAACAGTGAACTGTGGGTAGGATACAGGCAGGTGAGGCAGAAGACATGACTCTGGACACGGGCTTTCAGGTTTTGTCTGGTGGGTAGGTGGCAGGCAGTGGCAGTGGGGCTGTAGGCCTTGGGTTGCTCCTGCTACTTGGGTGGACAGAACAGTGGGTGGGGCTGGGTGCTCTCCACTCCCTCCTCACTCATTTCCTCTCATTTTGCTCTCTCTGCCACCCTCTCAGCTGCCACTGATACTGATGTTACCACTGCTGTTTCTTCTGGCCTCTGTCACCACTCCAACAGCAGTAGCAGTTGTCATAACAATGGTGAGGAAGACAACTGGAAAGGAACTCCCATAAGTTTTTAATATGGTGTTTGAACAACATCCAAATCATCTAGTGTCTTATTTTACAGAATGTACTGTGGTTGTTAAGCTATGCATACCTGTATATATAGAAAGGTTTATTTCAAGGAAATAGCTCATGCAGCTGTGGAGGCTGGCAAGTCCCAGATCCATGGGTCAGGTATCAGGCTGAAGGCTTCTCCTGACTCACATAGTTGCAGAGGATGATGAACCCAAAATCTGCAGAGCAGGCAGCAGACTGCTGGCTCATGTCCCAAGAACTGGAAGTCAGAGGATGACATGATGGAAGCAGGATTGAGAGAGCATGCTTTGGCAGAACATCTATATATATTAGATTCAGGGCACACCTCCAAGGAAACATCCTTTCTAATTGACTGGCTGTTTACATCAGATAACAAAATGTAGGATGATTACACAATATCTGTGAAACCACTGAGAATCATGGCCTAGCAAAGTTGACACATAACTTTTAACCATCATACTCACCTTGAGAAAGAAGGGGTTAGATGGGGTAGTGGTGAGAGGGGCAGCTCATTGCATAATTTCTCAGATTATTTTATTTGCACTCTAGAAATAAGGTCTATTTTTCCTGTTAATGATGAAAAACATTAGAATAGATCTGACTTGTAGCACTGTGGTTATTATTGGGATGCCTTGTTGTTAACTCTACTCGTACATGAGTGTTTCAGGTTCGATCCTTGGATGTGGTTATTGAGCTACAAACTTTCAGTTACTGATGACAGAGTGGAATGATTTATGTCAAGAGTTGGAGTTGGGGAGTTTAAAAATATATCAATGAATGGCCACCATGTGACTTAGTAATTGCCTGAGAATGAGCTGTGGCTTGGCCAAACACACCAGTTTTATTTTGTTTAGTTTAAAACTCTGAGATTAGACTGTCCCTCTCCCCAAATGATAGAAAAGTAGTTTCTTACTGGGGGCAGGGCAGTGGGAGAAGTGCTTCCTTGACACCAAAGTGATCATGGCACTGTGTTCTGAGGATAAACCATCTGAGGGAGTTTCTCTCATCTTCTACACATACAGTCATAGTGAGACTGCACATGTGCAGTGGTTACCAAGGTAGGTGTTTGGTGTTTTAGTTACCTAGTGCTCCTGTTACAGAAATACAACAAATAGACAGCTTTAAAAAACAAAAAAGTTTTCACAGTTTGGCAAGTTAGACATCTGAGTTCAGGGTGTTAGCTCTAGGGAAAGAGCCTTGTCTCTTTTAGATTCTGTAGCCATTCCTCAGTTCCTTGGTGATCCTCACGTAGTGTCTGTCTTCTCTTGTTTGTGTTTGCATCTGTGTCTAATCTACTTTTTTCATAACCTGGAATTAATTTGATTTATGACATACTCTATACTGATAAAGACCTCCTCAGCATGACAAAGAAAATCATTTTCCCCAAAGGGATTACATCCATAGGTATAAAATGAAACAAAACTCACTGCCGTGGAGTCGAATTCTACTCATTGCGACCCCTCCTTGGGTTTCTGAAGCAGTATCTCTACGGAAGTAGATTGCCTAACCTTCCTTCCAAGGAGGGGTTAGGATTCCAACACGTATTTTTTTGGAGATGATACATCATTCAGTCCATAACAGTGAGCATACCTTAGTGAAAGTTAGATGAAGTTTCTTTTGCTGAGAGAATCAACTGTTGGGTGGAGACAATCTGGATCATTGTTTGATAGGTGCTGCTACTCCAACCAATAACAAAGATAGAGATTCAAGAGAGAGTGATGTGGTCTGGAGTGGACCAGATATTTGGGGAATAGGAGAGAAACTAGAAGTTTCCTATTTTGGAGTAGAGATACCTCTTCCATTAATTTTTCTCCTAAAGTCATGGAATACATTTTTACCTAAAATCTTATAGTGTTAGAGAAAAACAGTTCTAAAATAGATTATTTAAACAGCTCTTTCTGAAAACTTTAAATGTGTTCTGAAACTTAGACAACCTGTCTCAACTTGCTCTGAATTTTAGATTATCTTCATGTAGTGTTTTGCTCCTATCTGATCTTTGAGCTCAAAATCAGGAAAAAGAAAATCTAAGCTAAGTTTAGGTTTTAAATTTCTAGTAAAAATAGTCTTTAATTTTATGTAAAGTCAGTTCTTTACAAAAATAATACACAATGCTCTTCTTCTTTTGTCATGTTGTAATGACAAGTATAAAATAAGAAACTGAACTGTTTTTGACAAGAAAGATTTCTGTTCCTTAGCAAATAAACGGCCTCTTACTTTCTTCTCTTTCACTCATTATTTCTAGAAAGCATTATTTTATCCTCATATCTTATTCTAACCTTAGATAAGTTCAGGTCTTTCCTATTCCATTTTATAATATATTTTCACCTTGATTCTTGCCAGCACATGGCCACATTCATTTAACGTTTTGCCCCTTTGCTAAGCCAGTCTTGTCAGTGCTCTGCACTGTGTTTGATATTGGGTTGAAAGTGTGGCCTGTATTTGAGAAGAGCTTGCAGGAGTTTGGATAAATGCTTTCTTTTCTCTACCACCAGAAGCAAGCAAGCAAATAAACAAACACAAAAGAATAGGATCTTATTCATTGCTAGTGAGAATGCAGAATGATTCAGCCATGTTGGATGACAGTCTGGCAGTGTGGTAGTTAAGGTTCTGTGTCAACTTGTCTGGGCCTAGTTTTGAGTGGCGGGGCAGCTGCTGTAGGGATGTAGTCTGCTTCCAGTATATAAAGAGAAGCTTTGGGAATGGTCTGCAGTTTTGGGCAAGCTTGAATCCTGCATGTAGCTGAGTCGTTGTTCAGCAGCCTGCCAAGCTGTCTGCTGATGTTGAGACTGTTAATGGACTTGAATTAGTGGCCTATTGTGTGGTTTG
Organism: Orycteropus afer afer; assembly: GCF_000298275.1. Classification (NCBI taxonomy): domain Eukaryota; kingdom Metazoa; phylum Chordata; class Mammalia; order Tubulidentata; family Orycteropodidae; genus Orycteropus; species Orycteropus afer. Next base: position 117,002 of record NW_006922538.1, read on the forward strand.
ATAATTTTGGGACTGTGCCATTTAACTTGTTGACCTTGGGTTTGTCAGCCTCAGCAGTCAGAAGTTGCCTAAGGGAAGAGACACTTCCAGGTTCAGTGGACTGGGAGCCAGAGGCAGAGCTGAAGCCCAAGGTCGAGGGGCTTTCACTCAACCTCTAAAGCCTGGCACTTTGAACTCAGACTTCTAGCCTCCTAACTATAAGAATAAATCCATTTGTTAAAGCCACTCATTTGTGGTATTTTCTGTTAGAGCAGCACAGAGTAACCAAAACAGGTAGTTTTTTACAAAACAAATATAGTCTTCCCATATAATCTAGCAATTACACTCTTTGCTATTAAATGAGAAGAAAAGATTTATTCACATAAAAACCTGCATATGAATATTTATAGAAGCTTTATCCATAATTTCCAGAAATTGAGAGCAATGAAGATGCTCTCCAGTAGCTGAATGGATAAACAAACTGTGGTATATCCATAAAATGGAATACTATTCAGCAATAATAAGACATGAGCTACCAAGCTATGAAATGAGATGGAGGATTAAATATGCATTTACATTATGCATATTGTTCAGTGAAAGGAATCAGTCTTGAAAAAGCTTTGTACTGTAGGATTCCAGCACCATGATACTCTGGAAAAGACAAAACTATAGACAGGTAAAAAGATCACTGTTGCTAGAGATTCAGGGAGAAAGGTGGAGGGATGAGTGGGTGAAGCACAGGACTTTTTTGGATAGTGAAATTATTCTGTATGATACTATAATAGTGTTATATGGCAGTATGCATTTGTCAAAACTCATAAAACTGTACAACACAAAGGAAGAACCCTGATGTAAGCTATGAACTTTAACAGTAATGTATCAATGTTGATTTATCATTTATACAAATGTCCCACACTAATGCAAGTTGTTAATAATAGGAGAAAGTATGTGCAGAGGTGGGGAGGAGAGAGGTATATGGAAATTCGCTGTCCTTTCTGTGCAGAATTTTAAAACTGTCCTAAAAATAAAATACATTTTTTAAAAATAGAATTTATCCCAACTTAGAGTATCACAACACTACCACAAATGTATAATTTGAAGAAGTAGAATTAAATCTAATTCCTCCATTTACTGTAAGTCAGTCAGGGAAGTTACTCAACTCTATGAGTCTTTTTTATTCACATTAATTAATATTTAGTTCAGTATGATGGTGAAACTTAAATGGGATATTTATAGAAGTTATATACATGTGAAATGTTGTATTATTTAATAAAGGCTATTTGAAAATTATGAACCACTGAGGATATAAATACTTCCAATAAGTTCTGTGTGGTGTGTATGAACCATTGAGGATACTTCTGATGAGTTCTGTGTGAGCTAAGTAAAAATATTTATTAAATGTATACTATATGCCATGCCCTGTTTTAGGGACTGGGAACATAACAAAGAATAAGATACACTCTCAAACAGTTTAGACAAGATCTTGTGTTCCTAACTGTCTTTAAGGAATTGGAGTGATTCTCTTGTCCCAGAGGAATTCTCCAGAGAAGGGTTGGGTCCAACAAATTAGGGCTAAGCCTCTGAATATAAGGCTCATTGTGTGTCCTCATCATTTCAGAACAGCAATTCTCCCAGAAAACAAGCTAACATCATACATTCTCCTGTGTCTTTTTTGTGCCTGACCTGGTTCTTTAGGTGTCAGTGAAATATGTTCTCTCGACTATGGAAATACCTCTTGCCCCATGCCTAATCTGCTTTCGACTCTGTAAGTTCTGTACTTCTGTCTGCTAATTGTCTGAATTTGATTAACAAGTCAGTCATTTGTTCTGACTTATACCACAACTGACTTTCACAATACTCACACCAGTCATCCCAAGGAACTGGCCTTGTTCTCAATCTTAAAGTAATGAGAGGAATACAAATTCAATATCGTTTCTTCTTTAGGGATTTTTATTTTAGCAGATTAATTCTTGACATGAAGCATCTTATCACCCAGAAAACAATTGTAACTGTGGACACACACAACATATTTAGATGGAGGTAGGGATGATTTCTTGAATACTCACTCATACTGTGATTATCCTAAATGTGTTGTACAAATGATTCATGATTATAATTCAAAATGGCACAAATGTTAAGAAGAAGCAGGATTATTTGTGGGAAAGAGTGATGTTATATCTCTTTTACTCAATGACACTATTCTGGAAATCCAGATGGTTGATCACATTTCCTTATACTTACATTCACCTGTGAAAACCATCATATAGTGTTGTTGTTGTTGTTATGTGCCGTTGAATCAGCCCCGACTCATAGCGACCCCTCCTTGGGTTGCCGAGGCAGTATCACTACAGAAGTAGATTGCCCCATTTTCCTTCCGAGGAGTGGCATCATATAGTAAGTGGCATAAAATTACTTCCTTTACCATATTCTTTAGGGACATATCAACGTGTTCCTGAATAGCTTTTTGTTTTCCCCCTCAGTAAATATATTCCCAGTAGATACTCCTTGGGGAAGAATGTCACATGGGATTGGAGGAAGTCTGCTCTGTCTTCCAAGATCAGAATCACATTTTGTGAACACTGTTAAAGACACAAAAGAACAAAAGGGATCTACGTATTGAAAGTGATCTTTAGCAGAGATATCCAGATGTAACTAGAGCTGTCAGTATCTTGGATCTTTCCATTTATTTCCAAAGGTATTAATAGATAGTATTATAATGTCACATATTTTGCCATATTCCATTTACAAAAAGGATCAGGAATAAGGTGAAAGTGTGATCCCACCTCAAGCATGGCAACAAGCGAGGGTTTGGTTACAGTGAGAAGTTTCTTCAGAAGACTTGCATTCCATTCCTACTGTTTGTGCCTTGTGCTGGTTGAGAACTCTTTTGACTTGCTTGGATTGCATGGTGTGCAGAACTTCCATCTGGCTCCATTCTCTTGCGGCCTGCCTATCTCACAAGCTCCTGGTTTCCACTCCTCCAGTCAATGCAAAAGCCCTTCCATCACTCAACTATTTTGCTACTCATTTTACGAGTCTCAAATTATAGCACTTCCTGGTTTGTACTGAGGAAAAGAAGAATGACTTACCAGGTTCAGTATTTCTTTTTTTTTTTTTTTATCTTTATATATAGTTTCAGTGTGCGGTTAGGTAGCTTTAAGGTACATGAAGATAATTGTAGTGCTGAAGAGCACTGCTATGCCTTTTATGTTAGTTGATCTACAAGTAGTAATTCTAAAACTATAAATCTTATAAAATGATTTCTTTAACTTAATATTGTATATATTGTCTGGATTCTTAGTTGCTTCAGATATCTGTTCTAATATTTACAACCCATGCTGAAATTTGCTTTTACCAAATAGTGTAATTCAAGTAATTCCCTAAAAGGGTAAATGCTCTTAGGGAGAATATTAAAAAACAAACAAACGAAATATATATTTCAGCAGTTTAGTTATTTACAGGAAATATCGTTTGTGTGTGTATCTATGTAAAGATATATATCTATATATTAATATACATAAAAATCACTTTTCTTTAATGAGAGCTCAAATTCAAAGGCATTTCTGTATCAGTAGTTTTTGCTTTTTAACTTTTCACAAATAGACAGATAGGGCTGGAATCTAACAGCAATTCCAGACAGATTTGACAATTTACCAGGAGACTGAAGAATGACTTTGATGCTTTTGAAAGTATAGCTAAGAACTGACAGCTCAACCAGGGTCATCATCAGTCAACTGTTCAGCTTGACAGTCTTTTTCAATGTTTAGTCAAGACTGTATTGGAATATTTTTTTCTTTGAAGAATTTTAGGATATTTTCCCAAGAGCTCCTGCCTTTGAAACTTAAAAGTAGGTATGGCTTTCTAAAACTGGGGCTCAATATGTCCCAGTCTTGATTTCAGTCCAGGAAATATAATGTAATATGAAATAAGTGAAGGTAAGATTGAGGATTTGTTCAAGGGTTTTAAATGATTCATATATTCTTAAATATGTTCTTAGCAAGGATCGATGCTAGTACAATCCCCACATATTTTTTCCTTAACATGTATCTCTCTCAAAATATTTATGGCCATCATCATCATCATCATCATGACCAAGAAGCATTAAAAACCAATTACATGCAGCTGTACATAGAACTTTTTATGAGAAAACAATCTCTTTATGGAGCAGTAAAACATCTCTGGGTCACACAAGCAGTTTGTGATTGGCTGCTAACCTAAAACTGGGCAGTTCAAATCCACCCAAATCTACCACAATGTACTGTCTGGTGCAGTGCTGCCAAAGAAAAGCCTGTTGACCTGGAAAAAAGTATCTAAATGCCTTGTTAAACCACGTTGTTGCTCTTGTCTCTTGAAGGTATCTTGAATGATAATCCGAAGGCTACACTATTCTGTTCAGGGTATCTGTTTACAGGAAAACAAGCAATGACATAAGTTAAAAGACCAGCAGTTAGTTGGTGAGGTGGATGGATTTATATTGTGGATATTGTATTCTGGAGTGTAAGCAATTCCTATAAAAAAATCCTTTATTCCATATATCTCTTACTGGTTCTATTTCTCTGATCAAATTCTGACTGATGTGGATGATAGAGAAAATAGCAGCTAAAGGCTCTGAAAAACAGGTAGGATTTTTGTTGTTGTTTTTATTATTTTTAGATGTAGCCCATCAAAAAGTGAATCATGCACAATTTTGAAGGAGAATTTGATATATCACAGAAAAGAGACAAAAACATCAGATTTGGTGTGATACAGAGTTGTATTTCAGCCAGTGTTTGCTGGGTAGTTGTTCTTCTCCTGTGTTTGACCTGGTAAATTCAGGACTTTAACTAAACTATTTACCATTTCCTGTAAATATGTTCTGTTTGTCTCAGATTCTGTGTAACAGAATAATGATTAATACTATGGTTCTGAGTTGGCAGATCTGGTGGATCTCTCTCCTACAGTCTCTGGCTGTCTGTGAGGGATTGCTCTATGTCTGTCTTCTGTTGCTTCTGTAATGATTACTGATATTTTGTATCACTAGTATCTGTGCAAGATTAGCCTCAGTTGAATCTATCTTTGGTCTAGAGCATAATCCTGTTCACTGAGCCCTATCTGATCTCCTCAGTTGTCTATGTGTTTATCCATAGCCTGGTGTTTGGTGTTAGTGGTAATATAGTATTGTGGATATACTGGTATTAGCCTCTGTCATCTATATCTTATGTGCACAATTTAATGTCCTCCCTTTACCCAATGTTATCATGCTGGCCACAGACTCTTTCTGTACCATCCCTCCCCTTACCCAACTCAGCATGTGGCTCCCAACTAGTCCGAAATTATCCCCTCTCCTCTCACATCCTCCAAAACCTACTTTGGTGAGTGGCAACTGGGGTCTTAAAAGAGTTTGAGCAGCCATCTAAGATGCAGCTAAGGGTCTCCTATCATCGGAAGCAAAGAAGAGTGAAGAAGACCAAGGGCATTTGGAAACAATCAGCCCTAGGACATGATGGACCTTGAAATCAGAAGAACTAGATTGTGCCCAGCTACCAATGCAACCATTTGGGAAAGGATCACAACTGGAGATCATGGATAGAGTGGGAGGAAAAACGGAACAAAATCCAAACACACAATAATGACCAGGATTACTGGTCAGATTGAGTCTGGTTTGACCACCAAGAATGTGGCCCTGGGATATACACTTTGGACCTGGGATAAAACTCACTCCCAAGGGCTGGCTGTCAGCCCAATAGTCAATAAGACTTACATGCAGAATCCTCAGGCCAGGATGATGCAGCCACCTACTCTATGAAGATACATCCCTTGGAACAATTGGCCATGGGGCACCAGAGGGGCAACATTCACGTGGAGGAAAAGCAGGACACACAGGAGTCCATAGCTAAGAAGGGCATGGGGGGTTGGTTACTGGGAAGGGAGAGGAGGAGAATGGATTAGAATTGGGGATGGCAATTGGGGAGTGAAACCAAATGTACATGAAATGTTGAATGTAAAACATCCTACTCTGTAAATTTGTACCTAAATCACAATAATAAATAAATAAATAAATAAATAATGACTAATAAAAATATTCAAATGGACATCAGCTACTTTTTACCACCTATATGTGACTTATAGATATTACAACTTACTAGTGTGAATAAACACATATGCATGGTTTTTTTTTTGTTCTAGCACATAGTGTGTAATAAGTACTAAAATATGGTTTTCAACAACAGCAACCACACACACAAACACACACACACACACACACACACAACCCAGAAAAAATATGATGGTTACAGATTTTCTTTCTGAACAGTAAAATGTGAGTAATAGTTCTGTAGAGAAAATATGCACAAAATGAGTATTTATCTAATTAACATTTACCTAAGTAACAAAATAGCACAAAGATTTACAATATTATAGGTCATTTTAGAAGTTGCTATAGGATGCTTCATGCAGATAGTGTACTGCGTGGTGCAAATTATAGTGATTTGTGGAAGTGTAGCATGGAAGACTGGAGCAACAAAGAAAGGAGAATAATGTTCTTCCTTTGAATCAGTGGGGGAAAAGCACAGCTCAGCACATGTCCCCAGGCCACTTTGAATAGTGCAGTACATTGATGTTTAAGTCTCTGAAATGTCAAATCTAAATGACAATGGTATTACATTGAGGGGGAGAAAAAAATCAATATGACAAATGGCTCATTTGATGTTGTGAAAGGTATCTTCATAAAAGTCACTTATGAGGTGGCAAACTGGAAAGGACTACAAGTGATTTAGTGAAGAGGGGAATAATATTCACTCTCTAGTGGTGTAGTGGTTAATGCGTTTGGTTGTTAACCAAAAGCTCAGCAGTTTGAACCCACAAGCCAATTGGCAGGAGAAAAGTGAAGGACTCTGATTCCCTAAAGATTTACAGCCTTGGAAACCCTATGAAACAGTACAACTCAATGGTAGTGGGTTTGGCTTTTCAGTTTCTTGAAATAAAGTGAGGTAAGGGATACCAACCAGGTGACTGAGCTTGGCCAGGCAAAGAATATGTAATCTGGGCTTTAATCATGACCTTTTTGTTGTTGTCAATTGCTGTAAATTAGGCTCCAATCCATGATGACCTTATGTATAGCAGAATAAAATGTTGCCTCTACCTGCACTGCCTTCATGATCATCGGATGTTTGAATCCATTGCTTTGGCTATTGTGTTGATCCCTCATTTTCCTTGACCCTCTGCTTTACCAAACATGATGTTTGACTCCTTTTCTAATTCATTATGTGACTTTCAGAAAATTTAACCTAGGCTGGAGGATGTAGTGATTTCAATTCTGCCCGCTGTACGGAAGAAAGGGAGCAGTCATACATGCAGGAAATGGCACACAGTAGGTTTACCTCAAGAAGGAGGCTCCTTATGCCATTCGCAGATTTGGTGAATTCTGCTACGTCTATCTGTATCTTACTTCTCTGGACACATACTACTGTAAGTTAGACAGTAAGGATGTATATGGGGTGAGTAGGATTAAGCAAGGAATTAATGTGCCTGCACACCTGGGTGGCACTTGAAGATACTTTTCTAGGCATTTGTGAACACAGCCAAGTGAATCTTTGAGAGCATTTGAGTCATACTAAAGAAAAATGCAAGACAGGAAGAAATGAAAGAGAAAAGGGACATTATTTATTTGGTTATTTTTAGCTCTAGAAGACATTGTTCATATTCTCCTGGGTGTAAAGTAGATATTATACTTTTAAATTTAAATGAAATTTGAGCACCTATGGAGAAAAATGTTGTGAATCCAAAGTAATGTGCCCAGAGAAATGTCAAGAGAAAAAATAGATTGTGCATCTAAGGATCACATGCCAGGCAGACCTAGCAGCATGCAACAACAATCACATAATGCGGGTCTTTTGAAGAACACTTACTTGCTTGAACAAGGGCTTCATTCTTACAAGAAGCATTATTAACATTAAAATTGGTCCAGGAAAATAATTGTTGAATATGTTTTCCTTTTCTTCGACAGATGCTGAACCAACAGGCTGTGTAATGAGCCTGAGTTTGAATCCTGGAGCTGTGATTCAGTGCCTGAAAGACCTGAGAAAAGTATTTAACATCACCAAGACTTTGTTTCCAAATTTGTAAAATGGGAATAATATCAGTGTTCATTTCCTAGGGTTTTGTGAAGATTTAATTAGATAGTAGATAACGCAAGGAAATCACTTAGCTTGACAAGTGCAATGTAGCCCACAGATATTATTAATCATTTTATTACTACTCTTTTGAGAATAGAATTTCAAACAGAAGTGCTAGGAATTTCTTTTACCATGTTATTAAGGTAAGCTTTTATCAAATAAAGAGTGTAGTAAGTGGAGTCCAAATTTGTTGTGATTTTCACACTGAAATTTGAACAGATGTTGTTGTTGTTGTTATATGCCATGGAGTCGGTCCTGACTCATAGCTACCCCTCCTTGGGTTTCTGAGGCAATATCACTACGGAAGTAGATTACCCTATCTTCCTTCCCAGGAGTGGCTGGTGGGTTTGAACCGCCAGCCTTCTGGTTAGCAGTCAAGTGCCTTAGGCACTGTACTACTAGAGCTACCCAAAAACCAAACTCACTCCAGTCGAGTCAGATCCAACCCTTCCTTGGGTTACCGAGGCAGTATCACTACTGCGCCGCAGAGCTCCCAACATTAGCATAGTCTAGTAAAATGAATGGCTTAATATGCTGCCCTGCTCAAAATTCTTGGTAGTATCAACTTTTTACCCTTATTTTCTATATTTTATGTAGGAAAAATACAACCTCGACAAAGACTCAATCTGTTTGTGAGTGTCTGTAAAGTAAAAGATTTTTAAAGTCAGCAGGAGGAGGTATTTTAAACGTTTTGTGACTTTTTTTTTTTAGATGCACATAGTATTTACTGAACACGTACTATGTACCAGGCACAGTGACTAGTACATAGTAATGTCACAAGTGTCTAATCTTCACAATTGGCTTTACACTGAGCTTTAGAAGCAGCTTGTTGAAGGGTGCATGCTTGGTGTGACAGCTGGACACTTGGCCACGATAGTTCAGTGTATTATGCCTCTTAGGAGGTCTGGCAAGGCTTCATAGAAGAGGTGATGTCTGAGCAGGGCCTCGGAGGAGGATTAGGAATGAGCCACATGGGAGGCAAGGAAAAGGCATTCCAGCCTGAAGAGACACACAGGCATGGTGCTGGGAGGGCACCCAGCAACTCAGGGAGCATGAAATAATCCAGGGTGATTAGAGTCTGAGGAAAAGCCTTGGGCCTGGCCTGCAGTGAGTGAACTTGATTTTGGAGGTAGTGGGGTGCTGGCAGAGATGTTCAGCAGGAGGTACACATTTGATTCCTCTGGTGGCATAGTGCCTAAGGCATTTGACTGCTAACCAGAAGGATGGTGGTTCAAACCCACCAGCC
>NW_006922538.1:129834-139838 GCF_000298275.1 Orycteropus afer afer
AAGAGGGTCTGTGCAGTCTTTCTGCCTAGTCCGCCATCTTGCCGGATAGTTTTGTGACATAGTGAATGAGAGTGAAGTAGTTTTATCTAAAAGCCAGCATGGGAATTGTTAAGGCCATCAAGCCTGGCAAGGGTTTCCAATCTCAATAGTTTTCCAAACTACATAGTTGTAATGTTCAATCATTCCCTTGAACTGTTGATTTAAGATTTTGTTTGTTTGTTTACCATCATCTTGATTGGTGAATCTTGATCATTTTACACAGCTATCCTCCAGTGTTAATATGCTCTGATTTTCTTGTTGAATATTTATATTTCTTATAAAAAGGACTGGCATGAAATATTTTTTTAAATTGTTAGTTAAGACTACTAAGAGTCATTTAAGAGCTAGTTTATTTACATGTTTTAAGAAAGCCTATACAGCGTAGTGCCTAAGACACTTGTCTGCTAACCAGAAGGCTGGCAGTTTAAACCCACTAATCACTCCTTGGAAGGAAGATGGGGCAATCTACTTCTGTAGTGATATTGCCTTGGAAACCCAAGGAGGGGTCGCTATGAGTTGGGTCTGACTTGATGGCACATAACAACAACAACAACATACTTGATATTAATAATATTTTTTGAGAAATATCCTCAATTTTTTTAAAAATAAAATTGTACTGAGTTCATCTTCATAGAGACTTCTCTATTAAAATCACTTTCTTATTTATATATGAGATTTCAAAGTTGTATAGGTTCTTTTTTGAAGGGTATGGAGGGAGAAAACAACTGTTAGGATTCATGGAGAAATTACATCTTAATCATTTTGTGGTAGCCCATGTTTTGTCTTTTTCTAATCCAGTCATTCTTTTATGTTCTCCTAAAAATCCTTTCTAGTGCAGCCCTCTCTGGCCCCTTTCTTATAGATTAAAAGCAAGGCCAGCTCTGATCTTCTCAAGCTAATTAAACTCTATGTATCTCAATGTGGTCATCTATAAAACAGAGTTAATGAATTGTGCCTACCTCCTGGGGTTGTGAGGATTAATATTTGTGGAGTGCCTAGATTTGTGTCTAGTAAATAAGTGCTCAATAAATATTGGCTATGTTATTATTCAGAAGAAGGGCCTGGTTATTTTCTTCTAAAAAATCATCCACTGAACGCTCTGGAGCATAGTTCTAAGCTGACACACATGGGGTCTTCAGGAGTCATACTCTACAGCAACTGTGGATTTTTATTTTTATTTTTTAAAATGTATTAAAGGAATTAAACTTTTATCTCTAGGTGGCAAATAATTTTCCAAGTTTTATATTTGACTTCCAGATTTATGATTTTTTATTTGTGGCTTTTTTTTTTTGTAGTTTGTAGTTGAATTTATTAGTCTTTTCTTTTATGACTCCTGTTTTTTATTTACATATTTTAAAAATAAATTATTTACATATTCAGAAAAGCTTAATTACTCTCTTTAAAAATTATGAAATTTCTCATTACAAAATTCTTCCAAGTTTCGTTCTAGTATTTTTACATTTTCATTTTTAAATTTTAAATATTTGCCCCATCTTGAATTTATTTTGGTAAAGATTGTGAGGGAGGAATCCATTTTTATTAATATAGATCTCATATTTTTTTCTATACCTTTTATTGAATGAATATCTTTTTTTTTCTCATTAATTTGAATTAATTTATCATGCACTAAATTGACATGTTTACATACATTTATTTCTGGATGTTTATTTTGCTCAATGAATCTGTTTGTCTACTCTAACACCTGTATCAAATTGTTTTAGTTCTATAAATCTGATCAGGCTATTTTCCTCTCAGTACTCTTCTCCAAAACTTTTAAAGTTATTCTTGCTTATTTTTTCTGTAAGACCTTTAAGTCATCCTGTGTAGGTCATAAAAATATTATTGGTATTTTTGTTAAGGAAGTATTAAATTCATTGGTTAACTTAGGGGAAATTGTCTATGTTGAATCTTTTTATTCAAGATGAATATACACTTCTCCATTTATTTAGATATTCTATTGTGTCTCTCCAGTACTATTTTATAATTTTTCACTTCAAAGAGATTTTGCACATTTCTTACTTCGACTATTCATGCATATTTTTGTTGTTATTCTGATATTTAAATAAAGTATCCCTTCTCGTCTTACCCTTTAATTGGTTGCGGTTTTTGAAATGTATAAAGACTATAGATTTCTGTTTATTCATTTTGTGCCCAGTCACCTTAATGAATTATGTTAAAAATATTGATTTTGTAAAATTACTGCAAGAGTATCTCAGGTAAGTCAGCAGACAATCTGTTAACAATGATGGTTTGCCTTCTCCCTTTCAGGTTTATACCTAAACCTAAGACCTATGGCCATTGAGTTGACTCTGATTCATAGCAACCTCCATTGTGTTTCCAAAACTGTAAAACTTTATGGAAGTAGATTGCCTCATCTGCCTCCTATGGAACACTGGGTGGGTTTGAACCACCAACCTTCTGGTTAGCACTCAAATGCCTTACCCACTACACCTCCAGAGCACTTTTCAAGTATTATAGTTCTTATTCTTTCTTTTCTAATTGTGTTAACTTGTTCCTCCAGGGATTTGTCCTCAGTGACCATAAGGGCATGGGTCTTTCCAGATTTCCTGAATAGAGCTGATTGATCCAGGGGTGGATACCTGACTCAATCTAGGTCCAATCCACTTATTTTGAATTTTGAAACTCGTACCTGGTAGGTCCATATATTAAATATCATTTAAAATGAGTTCTCCTAATGACTTACCTAATGAGAAGTTTATAAATTCCTGTTCCTATTGAGGTTCCCAGAGGTGTCCTGGTTCATGCTGTCTCCAGGACATAAGTTTTTACTCTTTATGGGATTTTGCGAGTGTGGTCATCCTTTTAAAAAGTGAGACACAGCTGTTTATTCATTTTTTATAGAACTGTAATTAACAAGCCCATTTTAAAAGTAATGAAACTGAGGTTTAAGGAAATTATGTGTTTCAAATTGTCACTCAAGAGTAGATAGTAATGCTAGGATTTGAAGCCAGTTTAGTCCTTTGAAGCCTCTACACTTATTCATAATTTTCAGATAAGAATACTTGTAGGGTCAATATAGAGGATTAACTGACTTTTTTGTGCCCTAAGAATGAAAAGCTACATGTGGTAGAATAATCATGCACCTGCAATGCCAAGACTTCATTTAAGTTCTGGACCACTCTCTATGTCTTTGTGCAGTTTTGGACAAATCTCTTAGCCTCACTATTCTTCAGTTTCTTCATTTGAAAATGAAGATGATTATAATTACTTTGACTTCCATATGCATGCGGAACCCTTTGACTTTATAAAGCAATATGCAACGTTAGTTATTATTAAGGACTAAGAGACCTACACAAGAGGAGTTTTAAGTAAATATTAGTGATGCTTGGGTTTATCCTTACATTTTAGAAATGATTTATATGATTAATTGAATAAGATTATCTGTACAGTCATGCATCACTGGACATCCATGATATATTCTGTGAAATAGGATAGTGTGTGATTTGAAAGTGTGTGAACACCATATTATTATATACAGGCAGTCTCCAGATTATGAAAAACTTCCATTCCTATGTATGTCTTTAAGTTGGATTTGTATGTAAATCAGAACAATTAGGTATGGCTTGTGTCTAATGTCAGTCAAATGTCTTAGTGTATAATATATAGTTTACCTTTCTATGAATAAAAAAGCATTAAAGAAAGACTTCTATATACACTAAAATATCTTTAACATTATAATACAGTAATAATAATAATAATGTTTTGGTATGTGTTGCAAAGTAGTGCCCATTTGTTCCCACAAAGCATTATTTGTACCTTGAATTTTTAATAAAATAAGTTTTACAGGGGTTAGGACCATGGACCTATATGTGGTCAAATGTTCCCTGAACTGAATATATACATATTTTCTCACAATCTCTTACACTGGTCTTCTCTTACCTTCCAGGTAGACTCCTAAATGATCTCTCAAAAATATGTCAATCTGTTTACCCCACTTTGCAAACTAAAATTGCAGAATATACAACGTCGCCAAATTAAAGCCACAATTTTGTCCATCTATTCATTTGTTTTGGTCCTGCATGCCCTGCAGTGGCCTTAGTTCACCTTCCAATACCAAAAACCCACTGCATCGAGTTGATTCTGATTCACAGTGATCCTTTAGGAGAGAGAAGAACTACCCTGTAGGATTATCAAGGCTGTAAATCTTTATGGAAGCCAACTGCCTCATGTTCCTCCAGTGGAGTGGCTGGTGAATTCAAACTTCTGATCTTTTGGTTAGCAGCTGAATGCCTTAACCGCTATACCACTAGAACTCCTACTCTTTACCTTACTTCATACTTATTGATTCTACCGTGAGTTAACATTATAACTTTCTATGGTTTTAAGATTATGAAATATCTTATGGAATATGTTTTCTGAGATCCCACTTGCCCCTGATGTGGAGTTATTTACTCAGTGACTTGTTCAGATTTTTTCAGTTACCTGAAAAAATTGCTCTAAGGGCTTATGACATCATTAGAAATATGTGCTTAACATTTTTCCAACCAAACAGCTTGGATATAGCATATGTTATATTTGTGAATCTCCAGATTCACAGGGAAAATCATTTTGGTAAGTTTTTTTTTTCAGATACCTTAGGAAATTATGAAAGTTTATCTTAATTTGAGATATTTTTCCTAATAAATGAACTTACAAATATATCCTACCATAATGAAACATTCAAAATAGGACTTAGTTCGCAGGTGCAGTGATTAGTGCATCTCTGGAAAAACTCTCTTAAGTTAACTAGAGCAGCAAATTATACAAATGTGTGTAGCTGCAGCTGTGGAGAGACTTGGTACTCTTCTTCAGGTAAATAAATAACTCATTCAAATTGAAGGCCTTTTTTGTGTGTGGTTTAAAATTCAGTAAGCATTAAAAATATGTATATCTTTGGCAAAAGTATTTCATGATTTGGTGGTTAAAGCTTTTGACTGCTGATCAAAAGATTGTAGGTTTGAACCCACCAGCTGATCTGGGAGAGATGAAACAGTCTACTTCTGTAAAGATTTACAGCCTTGAAACCCTATGGGGGCAGTTCTACTCTGTTCTCATGTTGCTGAGTCAGAATCAACTCATTGGCAATGGAGTATGGGTACATATGGTGAAGGACTAAAATGAATCAAAAGCAAGACAATGTTTTGATTATAAATAGTATGTTGTTGTTGTTCTATGCCATCAAGTAAGACCTGACTCATAGCAACCCCTCCTTGGGTTTTTGAGGCTGTATCACTATGGAAGTAGATTGCCCAATCTTCCTTCCTAGGAGTGGCTGGTGGGTTTGAACTGCCAGCCTTCTGGTTACCAGGCAAATGCCTTAGGCACTATGCTACCAGAGCTTCTATAAATAGTATAGTATATATTTATCCATTATTGGTAGATATATATTCAAATATATGTTCAATGATCTATCACTGTTAATTGGGTCTGGAAAATGGATATATTTCTTTAGTAAGTTGACAAATAGTCCACAAATAAACTTAACACTTTAAAGGACATAAAAATTATACCACAGAGCATTGTAAGATAAATGAAACAAAACAATTTGTTATGGTCAGAAAATAATGATAATATTTTTTGCACTGAGTCTTCATTTTCTATGAACAAATTTGATGTAATTAGACTAATCAGAACAAATGGCCATACTAGTTTCATATTCTTCATATCCGTATAAAAAAACAAACCAAACCCACTGCCATCGAGTTGATTCCAACTCATAGTGACCCCATTGAGTTTCCAAGGTGGTAAATCTTATGGAAGTAAATTGCCCAGTCTTGCTTCTGTGGAGTGGCTGGTGGGTTTGAACCACCAACCTTCTAGTTAGCAGTCAGATGCCTTAGGCCCTGTGCTACCAGAGTTCCTTTCATATTCATATATGGATATATAAATAAATAAATATTAATTTGGATATTCTTTTTAATGATTCAAATATGTATATGTACACATACACACATACATACATATACATATATATGATTAACTTTTTTTTTCAGGAAGAATATGCCAATGTAACTCATGGACTGTCCTTTCAAAGGACAATTGACCACTGATATAACAATATCATTTTATTTTGCATAAATTAATTTTGTATCTAACCACTTTTAATTTATATAAATGTTTTGAAATAAAAATATATTGAATTGAAATAATCTTCTCCCTGGAATTAATTCATTTGGATATGTTTATCTTAAAAGAAAACAAGAAAACAAAACACAAAACCAAACCTGTTATCAAGTTAATTCCAACTTATAGTGAACCTACAGGACAGAGTACAAATGCTCCATTAGTTTCCAAGGCTGTAATCTTACAGAAGCAGACTGCCACATCTTTTTTCTGCAGAGTGATTGGTGGGCTCCAACTTCCAACTTTTTGTTAGCAGCTCAGCACTTAACCACTGCACCACCAGGGCCCCTTGGAAATGTTTATAGTATGCCAACCATGATTACAGTAAATTTTTATTATTATTGGCAATTCCTGTGATAGAGAATGAACACTTAAAGTATGTCTTAAGTGATGAACCTCTAAAATATAATGAACAGTGTTGTTCATTATATGGTACTCTTCTTCAGGTAAATAAATACCTTTGAGTTGGACCTGACTCATAGTGACCCCTCCTTGGGTTTCCGAGGCAGTATCACCATGGAAGTAGATTGCCCCATTTTCCTTCTGAGGAGTGGCTGGTGAGTTTGAACTGCCAGGCTTCTGGTTAGCAGTCAAGTGCCTTAGCCACTATGCTACCAGAGCTCCCAATGAACAGTGTAGCAGTAGTGAAAGGAAATCATATTAAATGTACATTTGAGGAAAAAAGCATAAAATATTTAACCCATGTGAGTTTCTGATGGCTTACCTCAACAGGAATAATATTGTTATTACTAATAACAATTATAGGAGTTCTTAGGTAGTGCAACTACCCAGGGGCATCTTGGAAGATAGGCCTGGGGATCTGCTTCCAAAAGGTTGCAGCCATAAACATTCTATGGAACAAGTCTAGTCTGCACACACGGGTTTGACATGAGTTGGAATCTACTCCACAGCAACTAACTACAACAACAATAATGATTCATTGAATGGTTATTATGTCTAGGGATTACTATGCTAGGGCCTTTATATACTTTATTTTATCTAATCTTCATAACATTTGCTTGCTGTCTTACCACTACCCTTTTTGTATAGATGAAGATACTGAAACCAAGGCATATTAAATGGTTTATCCAAGATAATTGACAGATCAGTGGATGAAGAACAATTAGACTTATGGGAAATGCCCAGGAATTGACAAGCAATTAATTTTTCTGTCTTTCAAAGACAAATCATGTGACTATGTTATTGTTCTTGGAATACATTTTAAGAGTACAATATTTAGAATACATTGGAAAGACTAATAAAAAGCATTTGAAAAGAGATGAATTTGTCTTTTGATGGATTCTCTCTGGACATATACTGGTAGTTATGAGCAGATACTTAGGCAAAATTATGAAGGTTACATAGATTTAGATCCAAGCAAACACACTTACAAAATTGTTTATTTTTGCAGTTTTCTTTTTACAGTTTTTACAGTTCTTCCTGTATAATCATTTCATTTTTAAAAGAATTGCTTTCAAGCAAACTACTGTTAATTAAAATTTACTGTGATAAAAATACAACCTTGAGTATATCCCACCTTAATTTAGAAAGCATCTGAAGAATAGATTTGACACATTGAGCACCAATGACCAAAGACCAGAGGAACTGTGGGATAACATCAAGAATGCCATACGTGAAGAAACTCAAAGGTTGTTGAAAAGAGAGGAAAGCAATAAAGGACGAAAATGGATGTCAGAAGAGACTCTGAAACTTAGTCTTGAACAGAGAATAGCTGAAACAAATGGAAGCACTACTGAACTAACAGAGCTGAACAGAAGATTTCAAAGAGTGGTTTGAGAAGACAAAGTAAAGTATTATAATGAAATGTGCAAAGACCTAGAATTGGAAAACCAAAAGGGAAGACCATACTTGCCATTTCTCAAGCTGAAAGAACTTAAGAGAAAACTCAAGCCTTGAGTTGTAAAACTGAGAGATTCTGTGGGCAAAATATTGAATGGTGCAGGAAGCATCAAAAGAAGATGGAAGGCATACACAGAGTCACTGTTTGAAAAAACATTTTTCAGTGTTCTACCATTTCAGGGGGTAGCATATGATTGAGAACAGATGGTACTGAAGGAAGAGTCCAAGTTACACTGAAGGATTTTGTGAAAAACAAAGCTTCAGGAACTGACAGCATACCTACAGAGACATTCCAACAAATGGATGCAAAATTGAAAGCCCTCACTTGTTTATGCCAAGAAATTTGGAAGACAGCTACCTGTCATTTGGACAAGATCCATATTTGGACCAATTTCAAAGACATGTGATCCACGAGAATGCAGAAAATACTGAACAATATCATTAACATTACATACAAGTAAAATTTTTCTGAAGATAATTCAATAAGAGTTGCAGCAGTATACTGATAGGGAATGGACAGAAATTCAAGCCAGATTCAGAAGAGAATGTAGAATGAAGGATATTGTTCCCAATGTTAAATGGGTCTTGGCTAAGAGCAGAGAATACCAGAAAGATGTTTACCTGTGCATTTATTGAACTATGAAATGTCATTTCACTGTGTGGATCATAACAAATTATGGATAACATTGTGAAGAATGGGAATTCCAGAATGTGCTTATAAGGAACCTGTGCATACCAAGAGGCAGTGGTTCAAACAGAACAAGCGACACTGCATGGTTTAAATCAGGAAATGTGCGTGTCAGTGTTGTATCCTTTCACCATACTTGTTCAATCTGTATGCTGAGCAAATAATATCAGAAGCTAGATTATATGGAAAAAAACAAAAAACCAAAAAAACACCAGAATCAGGATTGGAGGAAGACTCATTAATAGCCTGCAATATGCAGATGACTCAACATTACTTGCGAAACATGAAGAAGACTTGAAATACTTACTGATGAAGATCAAAGACTGTATAGCTTTCGGTATGGATTACACTTCAATGTAATGAAAACAAAAATCCTCACAGCTGAACCAATAAGCAACATCGTGATAAATGGAGACAAGACTGAAGTTGTCAAGGATTTCATTTTACTTAGATCTGTAACCAATGCCCATGGAAATAGCAGTCAAGAAATCAAACAATGTACTGAACTGGGCAAATCTGCTGCAAAAGACCTTTTCAAAGTGTTAAAGAACAAAGATTTCAATTTGAAGACTAAAGTGTGCCTGACCCAAGCCATGGTGTTTTCAATAGCCTCCTATGTATGTAAAATCTGGACAACGAATAAGGAAGACCTAGAAAGGACTGATGCATTTGAACTACGGTGTTGGTGAAGAATACTGAAAATACCAATGGAATGCCAGAAGAATGACAAATCTGTCTTGGAAGAAGTATAGCTGGAGTTCTCTGTATAAGCGAGAATAACCAGACTTTGTCTATCATACTTTGTTCATGTTATCAGGAAGGACCAGTCCCTGGAGAAGGATATCATACTTGGTAAAGTTAGATGATCAGTGAAAACAGGGAAGACCTTCAATGATATGGAATGACATAGTGGCTTCAATGATAAACCTAAGCATAGCAACCATTGTGAGGATGATACAGAACTGGACACTGTTTCCTTCTGTCGTACATAGGGTTGTTAGGAGTCAGATCTAACCTGATGGCACTTAACAACAACTATAACATTATGTTACATAGCCTTCAATTATAAATGATATATTATTGTTGGTTAAATTTAGCAGTAAAAAAAAAGTTAGAAAAAATAGGGAAAGAACTAGAAAATAAATGTAAGTAAGAACTGATAAAATTGGGGTCAAAGGGGGAATTGATCAGTATGAATTCAGGGCCTTAGAATTTTTTTTTACACATTTTTAAAAGTAAATTGTTTATCAAAGATAAAAGGTAATTTAATAAAGCTCAATCCATTTAACATCCA
>NW_006922538.1:140023-144587 GCF_000298275.1 Orycteropus afer afer
GGGTTTGAACCGCCAGCCTTCTGGTGAGCAGTCAAGTACCTTAGGCACTATGCTACCAGAGCTCCCTCTTTGAGTTTTAGATGTTAAAATAGGAGGAAAGTTGTTTTGGGGTAGCCTACTGATTAAAGTTAGGTTGGCATAGATAGAATGGCCAAGGTACCATTCTGAGAAGGGAGCCATGCTGGTGAAAGTAGTTGGCTAGTAATAAAAGAAACATAAGACAAAGAGCTTTGATGAGACTTAACAAATTTGAGCCTACATGTGAATATAGAGCTAAAAACTGTGAGAAGAAAATATAGTCATTGGAGCTGAAATAAGTTAATTGTACAGATGAAATTTAATTAATATGAACTGTTCCAAGATAAATATATTTTGTCATTTTTTAAAATAACTGAAGTTTTAAGTTCTAGTTATTAATGTTTTCCAGAAGTTAATCAAAGAATGGTTAGCACTCTACTAGTTAGCTACTGGCATCAGACTTTCACAGTCCTTTTGTGCCTGATCCATTGCAGTTATGACACCAGGAATATATTTTAAATATCTTAAAAAATGATACACAGAATCACAATATTAGGACTTTAAACTTCAGTCAAACTAGACTTAATTAGTGTGAAGCAATAGGAAATAACCCAAAACATATTCCACACTCCAGCAGAGTATGGTCAAATATAAACAGGGATAAGTTTATTGGTGTATATAATTAGAAAGGATATTCTACTCACTAGATGTAGCCAACAAGTGAAATATAAATATCATTTTATGCTGCTGCTGCTACAGAAACGGTCTCTGAAACCCAATGCAAATATTTAGTTGGCAGGAAAAGGCTCTGGAATATGGAAGATTAATAAAATGAATTCTTCTTTCATATAACTTAGACTTATATTTGCTGTTGATTCTATTATATCTGCCTTGTAGATTATGATTTCCTTTTTTTCTTGTGTTACTCACTGTAGCTTATAAAGTCACACTTATTACTGCCACTGAACTAGGACATAAGCTTTTCTGGTCTAGATTTCATCATTGGAAATGCCACATACACATTGTTTAAGAACTCTGAATATGGGTTCTGTGGGTCTCTACCTATCAGAGAGTACCTTGAAGGTTCTGCTTTATGATGCTTAGAGAAGAGTGCTCAGTTGTCTCTTCAGTAGTCTCTGATCAGCTGCTCTTGAACAATCAAGATGCCTCTGTCTCCTCTTCCAGCAGCCCTCCTGTCTCACATGATAAGTGTTAGCAATGTGCCTCCTCCTCCAATTCACAATATACCAAGTGAGTGGGGAATGTCTTATGGGTCTCATTCATCTGTTACTGTTTTCAGTAGTACTTATCACAGACATAAGAAAATGGGATATTTTAGGGTTGGATTGGATATTGTGACTCTTATTGACAATATAGGAATGGAAAGAACATTGATATGTAAATCCTGCTTTGTTTATTTAGACGCCATAACTCTCATAATTCTCTAGATCTCAAGTATTTTTTTCTTTGTAAATTGATGATGTTTATGAATGATTTGAACTTTAACTATGTTGAAATACTTTTAAAGAAGAGGAAAAAACAGAGGCTCACAGAAGTCACCTAGATTACCACAGCCTAGGCCCTTGGTTTCTGAAGGTTTACTAGTCCTTACCCTAAAGCGAATGGGAGAAATGATGAATTAAAAGAGCTGTACAGAAGATTTCAAAAAATATCATAAAAGGACAAAACAAAGTGTGATAATGAGATGTGCAAAGACCTGGAGTTGGAAAATCAAAGGGGGAAGAACTCAGTTGACATTTCTCAAGCAGAAAGAACTGAAGAAAAAATTTAAGCCTTGAGTTGCAATATTGAAGGATTCTGTGGGCAAAATATTAAATGATGCAGGAAGCATCAAAAGAAGATGGAAGGAATAAACAGAGTCACTGTACCAAAAACAATTGGTGGACATTCAATCATTTCAAGAGATGGTATGTGTACTAGTTATGTTTGTGTGTCAACTTGGCTGGACCTGGCTGAGTGGCTGGGCAGCTGGTGGTAGTTATGCCCCATGATGAGACTGGCAATCAGCTCCATGGTGGAATCTACCAGAAGCAGCTGAGTAGCTGCCTTTGGGATGTGGTCTGCTTTCTGTATATAAGGAGAAGCCTTGGGAATGGTCTCTAGCCTATGGCACGCTTGGACCCTGCATGTAGCCATGTCATTGCTCAGCAGCCTGCCATGCTCTGCCAACCTTGGGACTTACAATGGACTTAAGTTAATGGCCTGCTGTGTGGTTTGGTAATATCGAGAATGTGCCATTTTATTTGTCAACCTTGGGCTTCTTAGCCTCAGCAACCAGCAGCTGTCTGAGTGAAGAGATGCTTCTGGCTTCAGTGGGCCAAGAGCTGGTGGCAGAGCTGAAGCTAAAGGCTGAGGGGCTTTCACCCAGCCCCTAGAGCTTGGCACTTTGAACTTGGACTTAAAGCCTCCAAATTATAAGAATAAACTCCTGTTTGTTAAGGCCATCCCATTTGTGGTATATCCTTGTCAGAGTAGCACTAGGTAACCAGAGCAGTATGTGACCAAGAATCAATGGTACTTAAAGAAAGAGTCCAAGCTACACTGAAATAATTGGAGAAAAGTAAGGCTGCAAGAATTGAGAGAATACCCACTGAGGTGTTTCAAAAATGAATACAGAGTTGGAGGTGCTCACACCTTAATGCCAAGAAATTTGGAAGACAGCTACCTGGCCACCTGACTGGACAAGATTAATGTTTATGCCTATTCCAAAAAATGGTGATCCAACAGAATGCAGAAATCATTGAACCATATTATTAATATCACATGCAAGTAAAATTTTGCTGAAGATATTTCAAAATGGTTGTAACAGTACATTGACAGGGAACTGCCAGAAATTCAAGCTGGATTCAGAAGAGGATGTGGAACAAGGGATATCTTTGTTGATGCCAGATGGATCTTGGCTGAAAGCATAGAATACCAGAAAGATGTTTCCCCATGTTTCATTGACTGTGCAAAGGCATCTAGCTGTGTGCATAGCAAATTATGGATAATATTGTGAAGAATGGGAATTTTAGAACACTTAATTTTGCTCGTAAAGGACATGTACATAGATGAGGAGATAGTCATTCAAACAGAATAAAGGCATATTGCATGAAAAGGAGCTCTGGTGGCATAATGCCTAAGGCATTTGACTGCTAATCAGAAGGCTGGCGGTTCAAACCCACCAGCCACTCCTTGGAAGGAAGGTTGGGCAATTTACTTCCATAGTGATACCACCTGGGAAACCCAAGGAAGGGTCGCTATAAGTCGGATCTGACTCGATAGCAGTGCACTGTACTCTGTTTTGTGTGTGGTTTAAAATCAGGAAAGGTATGCATCAGTGTTGTATCCTTTCACCATACTTATGCACTCTGTATGATGAGCAAATAACTCAAGAAGCTGGATTATATGAAGAAGAATGTGATATCAGAATTGAAGGAAGACTTGTTAACAGCCTGTAATACACAGATGACACAACCTTGCTTGCTGAAATTGAAAAAGACTTGAAGCACTTAAGATCAAAGCACTTAAGCACTTAACATCAAAGACTACAGCTTTGAGTATGGATTACATGTCAACATAAAGAAAACACAAATCCTCAGAACTGGACCAATAAACAACATCATGATAAATGGGGAAATGATTAATGTCAAGAATTTCATTTTACTTGGATCCACAATCAACATACATAGAAGCAGCAGTCAAGACATCAACGAAGTATTGTACTGGGAAATTTTGCTGCAAAAGACCTCTTTAAAGTGTCAAAGATCAAAGATTTCACTTTTGAAGGCTAAGGTGTGCCTTACCCAAGCCATGGTATTTCAATATCATCATATGCACATGGAAAGCTGAATAATAGATATGATGCATTTAAGTTGTGATATTTTTAAAGAATATTGAAAATACCATGGATTGCCAGAAGAATGAACAAATCTGTCTTAAAAGAAGTTCAAGTGAAATGCTCTTTAGAAGCAGGAATGGCCAGACTTCGTCTCTCATACTTTGGTCAAGTTTTCAGAAGGGACCAGACTCTGAAGAAGGATGTCATGCTTGGTAAAAGTAGAAGGTCATAAAAAAGAGGAAGACCTTCAATGATATGGATTGACACAGTGGCTACAAGTTGGGCTCAAGCAACAATTGTAAAAATGACACAGGACTGGGCAGTTCTTCCTTCTACTGTACATAGGGTTGTTATGAGTTGGAACTGACTTGACAGTAACTAACAATAACAATGCTGATCAATAATATGTAATAGTCTCAATGGTAGTTGAGATTAAAAAACAAAAAACTTTAGATTACAAAGTTAATACTCTTGACCCTTTCAACTTCGGTAAAAACACTTACTATTAACTTGATATTCATTGTATAGATTTATGGCATTCATTTGAAGAAGGTTATCAGTCCATTTTTTTTACCTTCCTGTGAAAGTTAACTCATACACACACACACACACACACACATACCAAAGCCAAACTCACTGTCATGGAGTTGATTCTGACTCATAGTGACTCTCATTTGGTTTCCAAGGCAGTAAATCTTTATGGAA
>NW_006922538.1:145112-150294 GCF_000298275.1 Orycteropus afer afer
ATCAGCTAGGAAACTTAAAAGCTGGGAGTCAAAAGATCAAATTAATTTAGAATCAATGAGATGAGATATGTACTACTTTCTGTAGTGTTTCCCAAGGACACTTAACTTCTGTGAAGTGATTAAAAGATGAAAAATCAGCTGCAATTTAGATCTCAGAGCTGAACCGAGCATCATGGAAAGCAGTAGAGCTCCTGATTTTCTCTATAGAAGTCCCTACTTGATGTCCTATGTGACTTCTCTTTGGAGACGTATCCTGCTTGCTTAATAACTGTGTCTTAGTGCTAATTGTAGCAAGTCACCAGTTTCTTTCTTTGTAAAGTTTTGAACTCCAGAAAAACTGGGGTAGAGAATCTACTAAACTCTGATTGCCACTGAAACAATAATCTCATGAAAGTTTATGTGAAGGATGCTTCTAACCTATAATATGACTGAAGCTGTGTCATAAAAAAGATATAGATGATAATCATTCAAAATGCATTGACATAAATGAGAAGATTCAGTTAAGGACCTAAAAAATCCAAACATTATATACAGCCTTGCTTAGTTTAGTTAAGATTAGTTAACTTAGATTTAATGATTCAGAGCTACATTCTGTATAAATATTTACATGTGAAAAACATTTATTGAGTGCTTCCTATAGGCAGTGTGTAAGCATTTTGCACATTAAAAAAAATTTGTCCTAATAATCTTATGAAGTTTATGATAGTTGGATTAATGGTCCCCCAAGGATGTCCATGTACTAGTCTCCAGAGCCTATGAATATGCTATGTTATGGTAAGGCAGAATTAAGGTTGCAAATAGAATTAAGGCTACTATTCAGCTGGCATTGAGATGGGAAGATTATACTGGATTATCCAGGTGGGTACTTGTGATAGTTGGAGTTGTGTGTCAACTTGGCTGGACCACAATTCTGTGTGGTTTAAGCAATTGTGATGTGGTTTGTTCCAATTATGAGATCAGATGTACGTGTTTTGAGCAGCCAATGCATTGAAAGGGACTTTCCCTAGGGGTGTGGCCTGCCTCCAGTATATTTTTAGAGATCCTGGGAAAAGAGACATTCTTCTGTGGATCAGGATTCTGCCTAGAATTGTCCATGAGCAAACAACCCACCATTCAGCCTGGAAATCTTGGATTCGTCATTCATTAGAGTCAACAGCCAGTATACTGACTGCCAACCTTGAGCTTGTCAGCACCTGCAGCTGCGTGAGTCAGGAGAAGCCTCCAGCTTGATGTTTGACCCTAGAACTTGGCACTTGCCAGCTTCTATAAGTGTGTGAACCATTTTCCTAAGATAAATTTCTCTTTCTTTCTCTCTGTATAAGCTTTGCTGGTTTTGTTTCTCTAGAGAACCCAGTCTCACACAGTACTCCTAAGAAAAAGAGCTCAGTAGTAGAGTCAGAATCAAGTGAAACAATGTGAGAAAGACTCCACTGGCCTTTGTTAGCTTTGAAGATAGAGGGGGCCCTGAGCCAAGGAATGTAAGTGACCTCTAGAAGTTGGAAAAGGTGAGGAAAATGAATCTCCCCTGGAGCCTGAAGAGGGAATGCTGCTCTGCCAATACATCGAATTTAACCCAGTGAAACTAATTTCAGAATTCTGGCCTCCTTGCTGTTGTTGTTGGATACCATTGAGTTGCAATTGACTCATAGTGACCCTATGTACAACTGAATGAAACACTGTCTAGTCTTTTTCTAGTAATATATCAGACAGTGTTTCACGGCTGTTCATAAAGTTTTCAGTGTAAATTTTGTCAGAAGTGGATGGCCCAATCCTTCTTCCCAGTCTGTCTTAGACTGGAGATGATGCTGACACCTGTCCATCATGAGGGACCCTGATAGTACTTGATATACCGGTGGCATAGCTTCCAGCTTCACAGCAACATGCAAGCCACAACAGTATGACAAACTGACAGAGGAATGGAGGACCTCCCTGTAGGATAAGAAATTTTTGTTGTTTCAAACAGTGCTTGGACTAGTTCTTCCTGGTTTAGTCACGGCCAATGAAGTTAAACTGGAATGGATCCAAACTTTTAAAATTTGCATGAATCGGAATGAGAACAAAAACAGGAAAAATTGTAGGTCAATACCCTGCTACAAACTTAATCTCCCTCTTAGAAAATAAGGGCGGTATGCACACTGCATAGCAACCAAATCTCTTGACCAGCAGGCTCAGAAATAATGGTGCCCCACTCAAAGATTGAGACCGGTGGAGCTGCTTTGAATGTGTGTAGCTCTCCTCAGTCCTGGCAATAATCCAATCTCTTCCATCAGTCTCCTGAAAGGGCTTACTATACCCTTTCCAAGTCTCCCATGCCAGTTTTTTGACTCATAATTTTTCCCTTTTCAGTTATTTTTCCTCTTCTACAAAATCTAAAATATTTTCGTTCCAAATTCCCTTAATTGGCCATGACTGAAGTGGTTTGAACAGGTTTGAAGCCCAACTTTTAATCCATTAAATTTGGCATAATTTATTATATCAGCAATAGGAACCTAATAGAAGGCCAATTTTACTGTAAAGGATAATGAGGCTTATGTTTTATAACTTGTGTAAGGTTCATAGCTCTGGTGGTGTAGTGCCCAAGGCATTTCTGCTAAGCAGAAGGCTGATGGTTCAAACCCACCAGCCACTCCTCGGAAGGAAGGTTGGGCAATCCTTCTTCCGTAGTGATACTGCCTCGGCAACCCAAGGAGGGGTCGCTATGAGTCGGGGCTGACTCGACGGCAAATAACAACAACAACAACTGCCTTGGAAACCCAAGGAGTAGTCACTATGAGTGGCAGTGACTTTTTTTTTTTTTTTTTTTTTGCTTAAGGTTCATAGAGTTGTCAAATGGTAGATGTAGAGAGATAATGAGCTCTGTCTATTCATACTACTTCATACTACTATAACAACAAAATCAGCAGACTCTAACTTCCTTATTACTACCACACTGAAATGTCCTGAACATCTTACTAGTTTAACAGTGGAGATATCTAGAGCTTATTTCCTTTTACCATTTTGAATGCCTAGACACTCTTTTGGGAGATCTGGTAGCATAGTGCCTAAGGCACTTGACTGCTAACCAGAAGGCTGGCGGTTCAAACCCACCAGCCACTCCTCGGAAGGAAGATGGGGCAATCTACTTCAGTAGTGATACTGCCTCGGAAACCCAAGGAGGGGTCGCTATGAGTCGGGGCTGACTCGAGGGCACATACCAAACCAAGACACTCTTTTGATTTAAGAAAGAGAATATATCACATATCTTCAAACACTCCTCCCAACTTTCTTGTTAATTCTGAGATTCATACTCACTGACACTCCAACTACTTCAGGTTCTTGAGCCAGTTTAGCTCTCCTTTGAAATTCTCTTTCTGTTCTTTGAAACTCTCAAGTCTTCTGAAGTCTCTTTGACTTGTGTCTCAGGATTCTTCACAGCTTGCTAATCCTAGGAAAGGGATGACTGTTCTTGAAGGCAAAGAAGGTCACACCACTCTTCGTTCTGGATGGGAATTGCTTTTAAAAACAGGTTTTCCAAGCCTATGGCATATTCACCACCTGAGTGAAATAGCATTTGGTCTAGGTACACACATGGTCAACATTTATTAGAAGTTTATTCTCTGAAGACACACAAGGAAGGAAAAAAGTCTCCCGCCCCACCCCTTATAGAAGCCGGAAGCTTTTCTAAAGTATTTGGCTGGAGGAAACCTCTTTTACACTTATGATTAAGACTATGGTAGAGTTAGCTATCATTATTTCTGTTAAAATGCTACATCTCTATATTCTTCACATTAGGTTTCTTCTTCTGAGAAAGCTGAGTTTAGAAAAATATGCTTTCTATTTTGACTATTGGTTGATTTGGGAGATACTGAATTTCCGTGCTTTTCTAGTAACAACTGGATTTTAAGTTCACAAAATACTTGCAGGTACATTTTAGTTACTTCAACAAATGCAGATGAAGAAAGGAAAAAAGGGTTCAGGAGAAGACACAAGGAATTTGTAAACAGGACAATACTCTTAAGTAAATATTTTGTTTTGTTCTTTTTCATTTTATGATGTGTCTTTATTAAAAACCTGAAAAATTCCAAACACCTATGTCCTCATTTCTAAGACTTCAAAGGCATTTCCTGAAATTTGAGAGGCTTTCAGTACTTTTTTTTTTTTCCGGTTTGTGGTTCAAACCCACAAGCCACTCTGCGGAAAGATGACTAGGCAATCTACTTCTGTAAAGATTTACTGCCTCAGAAGCCCAGTGGGGGTCTCTATGAATTGGAATTGACTTGATGTCAGTGAGTTTGGATTTTTTGGTTTGGAGTTTTTTTTTTTTTTTAAATGCATTTTATTGAAATATAGTTTATGTACAGTGAAATACACAAAACTAAAATGACATGAGCCAATGCATTTTTTTTTTTTTTGCAGTGTTCCCTCCCTTCCCCTCCCACCCCTGGAAACCAACAAAGAGAGTTTCCCTCCATATATAAACCTTTCCTTGACCCTTCACAACAACGAACTAATACTATGTTTGTCCTTCTGTGATTGACTTATTTCACTCAGCATAATGTCCTCCAAGTTCATCCATATTATGTGGTGTTTTGCAGACTCTACATTATTCTTTAGTGCTGCATAGCATGTGTATGTACCATAGTATGTGTATGTAGTATAGTTTGGTCATCCACTCTTCCGCTGATGGGCACATAGGTTGTTTCCATCTTTTTGCTACTGTAAACACTGCTGTGATGAACATGGGTGTGCATGTATCTGTTCCTATCCTGGCTCTCACCTCTCTAGGATATATACCTAGTAATGGGATTGCTGAGTCAAATGGTATTTCCAATTCCAACTTTCTAAGGAATCACTATTGCTTTCCACAGTGGTTATGTCACTTCAGAGTCACACAAGCAGTGTATGAGAGTCCCAATCTCTCTATATCCCCACCAGTGTTTGTTATTTTCTGTGTCATTGAACCTTGCCATCAGTGCTGGGGTGAGATGATACATCTCATTGTTGTTTTGACTTACCTCTCTCTGATGGCCAGTGACTGTGAGCATCTTTTCATGTTTTAGCTGACCACCTGAATATCCTCCTGGATGAAGTGTCTATTCATGTCTTCTGACCATTTTTCAATTGGATTGTTAATTCCTTTGGTGGTGAGGTGTTGAAATTTTCCATCAATCTTAGAGATAAGTTCCTTGCCAGATATGTAATT
>NW_006922538.1:154229-159902 GCF_000298275.1 Orycteropus afer afer
CTTGCATATGAGCAGTTGATGGTTTGTTCCACAATCAGTTCCTGGCCTTGTTTTGGCTGAAGATATTGAGCTTTTCCACTGCCTCTTGCCACAGGTATAGTTAATCTGATTCCTGTGTGTTCCATCTGGTGAAGTCCACATGTAGAGACACCATTTGTGTTGTTGAAAAAAGGTGTTTGCAATGAACAAGTTGTTGGTCTTACAAAATTCTACCATGCGCGTTCCAGCATTATTTCTGTCACTAAGGCCACATTTTCCAACTATCGTGATTCTTCCTTGTTTCCAACTTCTGCATTCCAATCACCAGTGATAATTAACACATCCTGATTGCATGTTTGGTCAATTTCAGACTGCAGAAATTGATAAAATTCTTCAATTTCCTCATATTTGGTTTTGGTGGTTGGTGCATAAATTTGAATAATAGTCACCTTAATGGGTCTTCCTTGTAGGCAAATGGATATTATCCTATCACTGACAGCATTGTACTTCAGGACAGTCTTGAAACATCTTTTGTGATGATGAATTCCATGCCATTCCTCTTCAAGCTGTCATTCCTGGCACAGTAGATTATATGGTTTTCTGATTCAAAATGGCCAAAACCAGTCCATTTCAGCTCACTAATGCTGAGGATATCAACCTTTATGTGTTGCCTTTCATTTTTTGACAACTTCCAATTTTCCTAGATTCATACTTTGTACATTCCATGTTCCGATGATTAATTGATGTCTACAGCTGTTTCTCTTCAATTTGAGTGGTGCCACTTCAGCAAATGGAAGTCTCAAAAGCTTGACCTTATCCATATGAATAAGGCTGAGTTTACTCAGATGATGCAGTTCTTTCCCAGTCCTATTTTGAGAGCCTTCTAACCTAACAGGACTATTCATAAAGTTGTGCGGTAATGTATCAAACAGTGTTTCTTTGCTATTCATAAGATTTTCCCTGGCCAATTCTTTGAGAAGTGGATGGCCTCTTCCTTCTTCCTAGTCTGTCTCAGTCTGTAAGCTGGGATGATACCTGTGCCCCATGTCCATCCTGCTGGGTTAGAAACCACCAGTGGCTCAGCCTCAAAACTCACATAAACACGTCACCATGGTAGGACAAACCAACAGACAAGTTTGTCTCCCTGTTGGAAACCTCTCGTACCACCCTTACCTGGGTCCCTGCAGCTGACTGCTCCTCTGTCTGGGTTCTTGGTTTTTAATCCCCTTTCTCCCGCTCTCCCATCCTTCTACTTTGGGCATGCCTGGGTTCTCTCTCTTCACCTAGACCTCTGAAGCTGACTGCTCCTCTGTCCTGGTTCCTGGCTTTTAATCCTCTTTCTCCCACTCTCCTGTCCTGCTGCTTTGGGTGTGCCTGGGTTCCCTCTCCTCACCTGGATCCCTGTGGCTGAGGAGAGGAAACTCAGTTTTTTAGTAGATCAAAATTAAAGGTATTCCAAAATATGTATTTATCTGGAATAGTGAACATTGCACAATTTTAATGTTTTAAGCCATTCAAATCTTAGAAGTGCAGGTAAGAAAAAGGGAAGTCTGTCAGTGGAGGAGAAAGACAGGAAAGAAGACAGCAAAGAAGACACCTTAATGTATAAAGAAACAAGGTTAAACAAACAAACAAAAGAATTGAGAATGGATATTCCAAGAAGGAAGAAACAATGGGAAATACGGTTGAATGTTTATGCATGTATTGGTGTTATATAATCAATAATGTTCCCATGGAAAATGCTATCAGATTTTGGAAAATAAGTATTTGAAAATCTTTTCATCAACTTTATTTTTCAGTGTAAGTCATTTTTTTTTCTTTTTGCAAATCCCAAAGAAGAAAAGAATGATGCTTTATTGAAAAAGCAAAGGTTTCTTCTTTTTGTTTTTCTTACAACTGTAATAACCACATCTCAATGGCTTGAAATTTTTCCAGAAAATCTTAAGTGTCTTTTAGAAATTAAGCAATGGAAACTTGAACTTGACTCAGTCATAACTGGAAATTCAGGCAGGAAATTTTGAAGTATAGTCAGGTACTCCATAAAGTCCATTTGGGCAATGTCTGACTGTATATACGTCCATAGCCCCATAAGGTTTTAATAGAGTTCAGAAATCCTGAATGAAGAGTGGGTAGTAGCAAAAGCAATGGTTCCCACATGGAACATGTGTATCTCATGTCTTTTGTATACAAAGCGAGGCAAATAATGGTACAATACACACATGAGACATATTGTTGTTAGGGGCCTTTGAGCTTGGTCTGACTCATAGTGACCTTATACAGCAGAATGAAACACTGGTCAGTCCTGTGTCATCTTCATAATCCTTGCTATACTTGAGCCCACTGTGGATGCCATTGTGTCAATCTATCTTATTGAAGGTTTTCCCCTTTTTCACTGACCATATACTTTACCAAGCATGATATTCTGCCCATGTACTGGTCTCTTCTAACAACATGACTAAAATAGATGAGAAGTCTGGCCATTCTCACTTCCAAAGAACATTCTGGCTGCACCTCTTCCAGGATAGATTTGTTTGTTCTTCTGACACTCCATGGTATTTTCAGTGTTCTTTGCCAACACCACAGTTCAAAGGCATCAATTCTCCTTTGGTCTTCCTACTCATTGTCCAGCTCTCACATGCATAAGAGGCAATTGAAAATACCATGGCAAGGCACACCTTAGTCTTCAAAGAGATATCTTTGCTCTTCAGCACTTGAAAGAAGTCTTTTGCAGCAGACTTGCCCAGTGCAATACATCTTCTGATGTCGTGACTATTTCTTCCATGAGTGTTGATTGTGAACCCAAGTAAAATGAAATGCCTGACAACTTCAATCTTTTCTCCATTTGTCATGATGTTGCTTATTGGTTCAGTTATGAGGATTTTTGTTTTCTTTATATTGAAGTGGTGTAATCCGTACTGAAGACTAGTCTTTGATATTCATCAGTAAATGCTTCAAGTCATCTTCACTTTCAGTAAGCAAGGTTGTGTCATCTGCATATCACAGGTTGTTAATGTTTTCCTCCAATCTTGATACCATTTTCTTTTTCATACAGTCCAGCTTCTCAGATTTTTGCCCAGCATACAAATTGAGTAAATACAGCAAAAAGATACACCTTGACACACACCCTTCCTGACTTTAAACTATGCACTATCGTCTTGTTCTGTTTGAATGACAGTCTCTTTGCCTATGCACAGTTTCCTCATGAGCACAATTAAGTGTTCTAGAATTCCCACTCTCTGCAAAGTTATCTATAATGTTATCCATAATTTGTTATGATCCACATAGTCAAATGCCTTTTCATAGTCAATAAAACACAGGTAAATATCTTTCTGGTATTCTTTGCTTTCAGCCAAGATAAGATAGATCCATTTGACATAAGCAATAATATCCCTCATTCCACATCCTCTTCTGAATCCAGCTTGAATTTCTGGAAGTTCCCTGTTGAGGTACTGCTGCAACCATTTTTTAATTATCTTCAGTAAAATTTTACTCTCATGTGATATTAATTATATGGTTCTATAGTTTCCACATTCTGGTGGATCACCTTTCTTTTGAATGGGCACAAATATCAATCTCTTCCAGTCCATGGTATAGGTAGCTGTCTTCCAAATTTCTTGGCATAAATAAATAAGTGCCTCCAGTGCTGCATCCATTTGTAGAAACATCTCAATAGGTAGTCTGTCAATTCCTGGTGTGTTGTTTTTCCCCAATTCATTCAGTGCAGCTTGAACTTCTTCCTTGGTTCTTGATCATGTGTTACCTCTTGAAATGGTTGAACATTGATCAGTTCTTTTTGGTACAGTGACTCTGTGTATTTCTTCCATCTTCTTTTGATGCTTCTTGCGTAGTTAATATTTTGCTCACAGATTCCTTCAATATTGCAACTTGAGACTTGAATTTTTCCTTTAGTTCTTTCAGCTTGAGAAATGCTAAGTATATTCCTCCTCTTTTGTTTTCTAACTCTAGGCCTTTCATATTTCATTGTAATACTTTACTTTATCTTCTCGAGCTGCCCTTCGAAATCTTCTGTTCAGCTGTTTTATTTCACCATTTCTCCCACTCATCTTAGCTACTCTCTGTTCAAGAGCAAGTTTAGAGTGTCTTCTGATATTTGTTTTGGTCTTTTCTTCCTTTCCTGTCTTTTTAATGACCTTTTGTTTTCTTCATGCATGATGTACTTGATGTCATCTCACAGCTCATTTGGTCTTCAGTCATTGGTGTTCAATGCATCAAATCTATTCTTCAGATAGCCTCTAAATTGAGGTGGGATATAATCAAGGTTCTATTTTAGCTTTCATGGACTGGTTTTAATTTTCTTCAGCTTTTACTTGAACTTGTGTTTGAGCAGTTATGACCTCTCCCATAATCAGCTCCTGCTTTTGAAAAAATATTGAGCTTCTCCATTGCCTCTTTCCACCGATGTGGAAAACACACAATTTGATTTTTTGTGTATTTGATATGGTAAGGTCCATGTGTATAGCTGTTCTAGAGTGTTGCAGCATTATCCCTCTGTTTAATTTTCTCCCAAAAATATTACTGTAAAATTTATCATGGCTCCCAAATCCAGCAAAACCAGTGCTAGTGGTAGCAGCAGCAAGAGGCAAAGGGGAAGTGTCAGTTTGGAAGTGAAATAAAAGGCTATTAAATAA
Source organism: Orycteropus afer afer (assembly GCF_000298275.1). Classification (NCBI taxonomy): domain Eukaryota; kingdom Metazoa; phylum Chordata; class Mammalia; order Tubulidentata; family Orycteropodidae; genus Orycteropus; species Orycteropus afer. The sequence goes on from NW_006922538.1 coordinate 158,858, forward strand.
CATGAAGGTGGAGATCATGAATGCTATTCCTTTCAGTTTTGGTGTATCATACTCAACAATCATGACAACCTTTAAAAATAAGGAAAAATTCTCCAAGCTGTTAACAAATTGGCTCTACTGAAAGCTATAAGGCTGATGAAAATGTGAGAAAGACCTATCTGAGATGTGAAGAAATTACTAATAACATGGATTGAAGTTCAAACATGAAAGCAAATCTCCTCAGCAGGTTGACAATCACTGCTAAAGTATGAAGCTTGATATGCTTAAAGAAAAAGTAGGACCAGACTGTCCAAATCATGTAACATCTTATTTCACACAAAGTATTATGGATGTTAAATGATGCATGCTATAAATTGAAATGCAAATAAAATTTCTCCACTAGAGGTCTCATTAGGTAACCCCCAAATCTCAGGCAACTGCTGTCTTCAGCAGTTTATCTCAGAAATAGCTCTTAAATTAATCCTCTATTATCAATTCTTCAGCTAATTATTTCGGTCCTCCGTCACCTTCCACTGACATCTTGTCTTCCTTTCAACATACACGGTGAACCAGATCACTCACCTGATATGATGATTATAAAAGGAATTTAATTATGTTACTTCTTTACCAAAAAATCTTACTTTCCTGTAAAATTTAGATCAAAATCCAGTGTTTTCATTCTGGCATTGAAATCTGTCATCTCTGTTATCCTGGATCTTATAGTTCCATTGAGTTAATTCTCCACTAAAGCTAAATGGCTTTGATTGACTTTTTTTAGACCCATCTGTAATGCTACTCAAGGGGCCAGGGGACGTTTAATGAAACATTTTGATGATCACACACAGTACATTGACAATAAAGAGTATAAGATAGGAATCACAGCCTTCCAGAATGTCAGTGTCAGATGTTTTTTCCTTGTGGGAGTAGTGCTCCTGGCTATCAAACCAACAACCCTTTTTGGCCTCCTGGGGGGGAGCTTTGTTGTTGCTGTTGTTGTTATATGCCGTTGAGTCGGCCCCGACTCATAGCGACCCCTCCTTGGGTTTCCGAGGCAGTATCACTACGG
>NW_006922538.1:164567-176867 GCF_000298275.1 Orycteropus afer afer
ATTGGTTTCCCTTTTCTTTGTTGAAGAGGGTCTGTGCAGTCCTTCTGCCTAGTCCACCATCTTGCCAGAACCCTCCCACTCTATTTGTTCTTATCACTACAAAGTTCAGCTCAACTATTTTAATCTCCACAGATTCTCCTGGCTTTTCTAGTATGGGGTAATCTCTTTCATGTCTCCGAACTCTCCTAACACTTTATCTATCCCTTATTATTCTGATTACCTTTAGCTTCACATTACCATGACCACCAGTTGCCATTGTAGCTCATGGCTTACCTCTGTGTGTCAACGTAGAACTGTGCTAAGTAGAATTTTCAATGGCTGGTTTTTCAGTAGATTATGAAGATTTTCTTTCTAGATGTCTCTGGGTGGACTTGAAAAGCCAGTCGCTCCAACAGTAGCCAAGCACTTAACTGTGTTCACCACCTTGGACTCCCATTCATTTTAATGGCCATATTATAGTACTTCATTGTTTGAATACACCAAAATCTTACTGTTGGGTGTGCCAGTTAGTAAGTCACTGTGTTTCATCTTTCAGGTCATTTTTCTATATTCTGCTTCATGGTGCTAGGGCTCTGCAAAACACATTTTTTCCTTTGCCAGCTGACTTCTCCTTGTTTTTGTTATGTGCTGTTCAGTTGGACCTGACTCATAGTGACCTCTCCTTGGGTTTCCAAGTTGGTATCACTATGGAAGTAGATTGCCCAACCTTCATTCAGAGGAGTGGCTGGTGGATTTGAACCACCAGGCTTCTGGTTAGCAGTCAAATGTCTCAGGCATTATCTGTTAATAGGCAATAGAAGGAATTAGAAATATGGCTTCTGTTTTCTTCCTATTCATTCCAGTGCCCCAATCCGTGTGTCTTCTTTACCCAAGCAGTGACAGTTCTTTCCAGTAGCAGCAGTTGATTACATGTGGATTTTTGTCTAACATCCCAGAAATAGTTTCATTTTTACCAGCTCAGAAACCCAGTACCAGCTGGTTGGTAATCTGTCCTCAGAGGCTTGGGTCCCAGGTTCACAAAGCCATTGTTCCAGGCTCCAAAGTTTTAGTAATTCAACCTATTTCTCTTGTTGCATCAGCAAAAATGGTGGCGGTAACTGCTCTCTGTATGATACTTCCTGTTCCCTTTTTGTCTTTTCAGCTAACAGTTTTTTATATCAATTTCCTTGGCTAAAAAATCTGGTATGTTTTCTATCTCTTGATTCTCCGACTCTGATTGATACAATAGGAATTTATTTCTAGTTAGATTTTGCTGTTAAAACCAAGTAAACTTTCTGTATTAATTTTTTGGTAAGAAAGCAAATCAATAAACTGTAAGGCCAAAGGATTTGTGCATTTTGAATTTTGATAATTGCTGACAAGTTGTCTTCCAAAGAGATTGTACCAATATTCAGTTCCATTGTTAGTATGTAAAATTATTTGTTCACAACATTTTTAGTAGCATTTTTTTTTTGTTGCTGTTAGATACCATTGAGTTGGTCTGACTCACAATGAGCCCAGGTACAACAGAATGAAATACTGCCCAGCCCTGCACTGTATTCATAATCATTGCTATGTTTAAGCTCCTTTTTGTAGTCATTGTGCATATAATGTATTATAGAACTTGAATTTTTTTTTTTTTTTTTAAATTAGTTGAAAAATAGTTTTTACTGGTGGTTAAACTTGCATTTCTTAAGAGTTAAGAGTTAGATTTAGGATATTTTTGGGTTTATTGCCATTTGTATTTTTTTGTGCACAGCTTGTTCATGCCCCTTGCCTATTTATTGAAAGGGGTTATTCTTCTCCTTATTTGTAGTCTCTTTGTGTAAAAATGAAATTAGTCCTTTGTCATATATTTTACAGTTAATTTTTTCAGTTTACATTTGTCTTTTGACTTTGTGATATTTATGCCATACAAAGGTTTAAAAATATTTGTGCAGTTTGTATGTCTTCTGTTTTATTATTTTTTTTTTAAATTCTTGCTTAGAAGGCCTTCTTCCCTGCCCAGATTTAAAAATTATTCTCCTATAACTTTTTGATACTTAAGCAGTTTCATTTTCAAATATTAAACTTGTTAAATATTTGATGCATGTGAGCTTCATTTTGGTCTAGAATAGTGAGGTAAGGCTTCAACTTAATATTTTTCCAAATGACCAACCAACTGTTCAAACACCATTTGTTGGGTAATCTGTCTTTTTCCTACTAATTTGAAATGCCACTTTTTATTACATGCTAACTTTTCATATTCATTCTGGATCTATTTCTGGAATCAATTATTTACTTTTTCCATTAATCTCTTGTCTATTCATGTACCAGTCTCAAACTGTGCAGTTATTGAAGCATTATGACATATTTCAGTATCTGGTAAAATTAACATCTGCTGATTACTTCTTTTTTAAAAAAACTTGTGGGCTAGTTTCTCATGTTTATTTTTCCATGGAAACTTAAATAATATTTCAGCTTTTTCAGTAAATAATCATTTTGGATTTTCAGTTGAAAATATTTTAAATTTGAAGAATAATTTATAGAAAATTTACATCTTTGTGATATTAAATCTTCCTACTCAAGAACCAATATATTTATAGTTACTTCCAATTTGTAAAATGTCCTTTTATGTCACTCAACAGTTTATTTCTGGATATTGTAGCATTTTCCCATGCTATTATAAATATTTTCTTTATTTTCTCATTACGTTTTCTAATGCAAGAGTCAGTATATCAGAAAGCTAGGGAATTTATATATATTTATATGTATATATGATTTAAATATACACATAAAACATATATATATCTGGGGAAGTATATATTTGAAAAATGTTCAGGATGAATATCATAAAATGTATGTATCCTGACAGCTTTGGTAACACATTTGTTACAAAGGGAAAAGGGTAGAATGTCAAGGTTGGTGATGGAACTCTAATAGTAATAAGGATTTCCTTAACCTAGATAGAGAATTCAGGGAGATGATAATACCTTTAAGGAAAAGATGTCAGGAGGAATTTTAAGTGAAGTTTTAGTTATCTTGGGTTGATTTTTCCTGGGAGATATTCAAGTGAATGATATTGGAGTGTAAGATCGAGGCTTGGGCTAGAAAGTTTGAATTGGGATTCCTAAGTCTATATGTGATAGTTGAAGACATGGATGCAGATAGATCATGCAAGAAGAGAATCTAGACTGAGAAGAGAATGTAGAGAGATTTAAAATAGATTCTTGGGCAATATCAATGCTCATGGGAAGAACATTGGAGTTAGCACAACATTCTAAAAAGGAATAAGTGAGTAAGGTGAGAATAGTGTCAGAGAAGCATGTGCAAAGAGTTCATCACTGTCAAATGTGATATGGACGTTTGTAAGATAAAGATTGAAAAGAGATCATTGAAATAGAATCTATAATATTGGTAATCTAAAAAAATGGTGATTTCAACAAATTATGAAGGTAGAAGATAAATTATAGTGAGTAGAGGAATGAATTTAAGATGAGATAATAGAGATGAGTATAGATTGCTTTTCTAAAAAATGTTAAGTATAAAGGGACGTTCTTTTGATAATTTTTTCTAAAATATTCCCCTCTTGTCTCCTCCTCTCAGGTAATATATTGCTACTTTAACATCTTGACTCAATCAGACAAGGTCAGGAAGTATGTAGGCCCACCTGAATAATTAATTGTTCATGTAGGTACGCCACCTTTATGTATAGAAGACCCCTGTTAGGCACTATTTCTTTGCCTTTTTGATGGTTGATTTTGTTGACAATTTCCCATGTGCCTTATGTTTACTCAAAATTATTTGTAGGTGAATTAACTTTGAGACTTTAGAAAACAACAAAAAATTAGCTGAGAAATGAACAAACACACTGCTTTTAACATGGGTATGTTTAATTAATTACCTATCATTACACATGTTTACTGTTATTTAAAAACATATTCCTTTACCTTGGGACTGAGTTATTAAGTGAGGTGCAGAGGAGGAATTTATCATGCTTTTAGTCACTGATAGCCCCATTTCTTTATTTTCTCTTAGCCAGCTTCCTTCTGTACATCAGTCCCTTGCTAGAATCCAGCTTTTACTTAATATAGTATGAGTACTCCTATTCTTATAGAAGGAGCTCTGGTGGTGCAAGTGGTTAAGGCCTTTGACTACCAACCAATACATGAAGAATTTGAACACTTCAGCTGCTTTGTGGAAAGAAGATGAGGTAGTCTGCTTCTGTAAAGATTTATAGCCTTAGAAACTCAATAGGGCATGCTGTGAGTTGGAATCAACTTGATGACAGTGGGTGTGGTTTTGGTATTCGTATACAGGAGCCCTAGTGGTACAATGGCTGATCACTTGACTACTAACTGAAAGTTTGCAGTTTGAAACTACCCAGCAGCTCATGGGAGAAAGACCTAGCAACCTGTTTCTGTAAAGATCACAACTCCCCAAAACCCTGTGGGGCAGTTCTAATCAGTCACTGGGGACTGCTGTGAAGTGGAATCCACTCCACGGCACCCAGCAACAACATGCTTACTATAAAATTTTTTAGGTATTTATGTTGTTATTGCTGTTGAACTGCTTCTCTGTGCTTCGAATATTGTATTAAGAAAGATTCTACTTACCTATCAATTTATTATTAGAGTGTTCTCTACAACTATTCTGAAAAATGAGTCCCAGAGCTTTATTTTGTAGCTAACTATACTTTGGTATTTCCACAGGGCCATCACATTTTTCCTGTGGCAATGCTGTCCATCTTATTTACCTGTGCTGTGGCCAGTCATAAAAGCCTGGCGTCATAATAAATACTAGCTGTGAATTTGTAATTCTGAGCAATTCACTTATCCCACTGCTTCCACTAAGGGCTTTTTTTTTTTTAACCCCCAAGTGATATTTCTCTACCTTAAGGGAAAGCTTGTTGAGAGATACTTTTATAACTTTAAAAAAAAAAAAAAAATCCAGGTAATGTGGAGGATCAGCAAAGCCTATGGAGGCCCTTGGTGGGATAGACTGATACAATAATAGAAACAATAGACTCAAACAGAACAAGGATCATGAAGATGGCATAAGATTTGGCAAAGTTTCATTCTATTATATGTTAAGTCACTATGAGTTGGGGCTGACTTAAGGCAACTAGCAACAGCAGAGAAAAGATCATTTAAATAGTATATTTTAAAAAGTTATGATAAACTAGGAGTTCTGGTAAGATGGTGGAATAAACAAACTACACAGAACCTCTTCAACAAAGAAAAGGGGAACCAATTAACACAGATACAGAAGATAATCCTGGAATCCTGAGCTTTGAAAGGAAGAATAAAGAAGTGGATTAAACTCCAACTAGTAGAGGAACCTGCATGAAAACACAGAAAAAGGAGACATACAGAGCTGTGGTCTATCAGTGATCCTAACAGCATGGACAGCTTAGATATTGCCAAATGGTGTAAGGACCTAAGAATTAACCTAAAAATTAGCCCTGCTAGCCAGGAGTTGCATGGAGGACTGCACTGATGGCTGGTGAATAAAAGAGGAAGCAGCAAAGAGGGAGATGGGCTGAGCTATGGACTTTTTGCCTGTTCATAGGGTGCAGCCATTTTGAATGTTTACAAGTGTTTGGACCATTTTTAATTTTAAAGTGACAACATTCTCTCAGATTCCAGGGGCCTAAGAATAGGTTCCACTTGCCAGAAAACACAAGGACATTCTGGACACAAACAACTGGAAAGGTGCAATATTCCCCTTGTTACTCTTACAATCCACAACCTCTTGGTGAATGAAGGTGTGGCTATCCCTCATTTGCACCCACCATCTGGGCCAGGAGAAATTCCAACCCAGTCTGTGTGCTCTGATGGGGCCTGGGTGTCTGGCCCACGCTACTCAGATTTTTTCCTTTTTATTTTCAATTTGTTTGTATTTGTCTGTTTTAAAATTATTACTATTCTTCTTCTTCTTTTTTTGTTATCATCCTTATTATTATTATTCTTTATTTTTCCATTTGCAGATTCTAGCTTTCAGCTTTTTCTCTCTTCCCTGTTCCCATTTTTTACTTTCTCATTGTTCACCCCATTTCTTATTTTTCTTTTTGCATTTTTCCCACTCTTTTCCTCATTATTCTCCTACTCTACCTCTTTTCTCTTATTGCCTCCTACCCAGAAATTGCAGGGTTTTTTACTTTTTATTTTCTTTGTTTTCTCTTTTTTTCTTTTGGTGATTGCTCCTGTGTGTTTATGTGGTGTGTTTTTTGTCTGCTTGTTTTTGTTTTTCTGGTGGTTTTATGATCATTCTTTTTGTCTAACTGAGTGGGAAACAGCAGCTGTGTCCATATTACACAACCACACCTGCACCTCCTGAAGCTCCACTTACTGAGTAAGAGCCACCATTTCCTTCTCCACCAACTGGCCAACAATAAACAACCACCAAGAAGAGCATGGCTCACCCTTAACTGCTCTTCACAAACAGCAGAGATCAAAATACAACAACGTCACAATGTCTTGGAGAGAACAGACTATCACTGTCCACACAAAGAAACAAGATAAAGTAGTAGAAACAAGGGAGCAGGATACAGACCCAAAACAAATCCCTAAAGAAGCACCAGCATCAGCACTCCCTGATAAGGAATTCAAAAGAATTATATTTAGGTATCATCAAAGGATTGAGAGACAGATCAAGGAAAACACTGACAAAACTAAGGAAAACACAGACAAAATTCTAGAACAATTTCAGAAGAAAATAAAGAACAAAATGACAAAATAAATGAATAACTAGAAATAATACAAAATCTACAGACAGAAATCCAGAAGACTAATATTAATTTTCAGAAATAGATAATACAAGGGCAAAGGAGTAGAATTGATGCAACAGAAGACAGAATTAATGAGATGGAAGACAGATATCTGAATACTTCTTTGGAAAAGGGATTAATCAGAAAAAAGGTCAAAACACAATGAAGAAAGCCTAAGGTTCACATGGGAAACCATCAAAAGGAATAACTTATATGTCATTTGAATTCCAGAACAGGAAGAGAAAAATAAAACCACTGAAAAAATTGTCTAAGACTTGTCAGAAGAGAACTTCCCTGATATGATAAAAGATGATAATATATCCATTCAGGAAGTCCAACAAACCCCAAGTAGGATAGATCTCAAAAGAAAAGCACCAAGACATATCATCCTCAAACTCATCAAAACCAAAAACAAGACAGAATCCTGAAAGCAGCAGGGGGAAAACAAAAAGGTACCTACAAAGGACAACCTTAAAGGACATGAGTAAGTTCTGATTTCTCAGCAGAAACCATGCAAGCAAGAAGCATAATAAATATTTATATAGATGGTATATATAAAACCCTGAAAGAGAAAAATTTCCAACCAAGAATTATATACCCGGCAAAATTGTCCCTCAAATATGATGGTGAAATTAGGAGATTTCCAGATAAGCAGAAATTAAGGGAATTTGTTAAAACCAGACCAGGCTTACAAGAGATACTAAAGAGAGTCCTTTGAACAAAGGACCAGTAATAGCAAATAACAACCGGCCACTAATACATAAGATGATATAACCCAGAAACCAACACAGCTATGGAAATACCCAAAGTCAAATAAGCTTACAAGATTGTAAACAGATAATCAGAGACATCAATTGGCAAATGAGGACAACTACAAATCAAAAAGAGTGAAAAATATTGTAGTTACAGAACTTCTAAATGGTGAAGAATTCCAAAGATTGCAAGACAGAATGAACTATTCTAAATTCAGGGAGAAAATTATAAACCACAGGGAAACCTCAAAGAAAAATGATAAACCTTCACATCACAACAAGAAAGAGGACAAGCACAAATATTTAGCTTGTACTAAAACAACAGCAATGAAGGCAATGATAACACTATTCATAAACAAAATGAGCTCAGCACAGAAAATTATATGGAACCAAAAAACCAGAAACATCATGAAAAAACACATAACAAAATGACAGGAACCAATCCATACTTGTCCATAATTACACTAAATGTCAATGGATTAAATGCATCACTCAAGAGACGGAGAGTTGCAGACTGGATAAGAAAACATAACTCATCAATATGCTGTCTAAGAGAGACATACCTTAGACACAAAGACAAAAGTAGACTAAAAATCAAAGGTTGGAAAAAGATTTATCAAGCAAATGGCAACCAAAAAGAAGCAGGAGTGGAATATTAATTTCTGATCAAATTGACTTTAAGACAGAAACCACATCATATAATGATTAAAGGATCAACTGAACAAGAAGATACAACCATAATAAATATTTATAGACCCAATGAAAAGACCCAAAATACATAAATCAGAATTTAACAGAATTAAAAAAAGCAAATTGATAAGTCCACAGTCATAGTATTCATAATAGATGTGAAAGAGCTAAGCAATACAATCCACCAACTTGACCTTATAGACATCTACAGAGCACTTCACCCAACAACAGCACAATATACATTCTTTTGCAGTGCACTTGAAACATTTTCCATAATAGACCATATGTTAGGCCATAAAGCAAGCCTTCATAAATTTAAAAACATTGAAATACTGCAAAGCATCTTCTCAGATCACAATACTATCATATTAGAAATCAACAATAGGAAGATCAATAGAAAAAAAGCAAACACATGAAACACCACCATCCTTAAGAATGACTGGGTAATAGAAGAAATAAAAAATGAAATTAAAAAATTCCTTGAATCAAATGAGAATGAAAACACAACATGCCAAAATCTTTGGGACACAGCAAAAGCAGTGATCAGAGGTCAATTTATAGCAATCAACACACACGTCAAAAGAGAAGAAAGAGCCAACATCAACACTTTAAACCAACGTCTCCAACAATTAGAAAAAGAACAGCAAGAAAAGCATACAAACACCAGAAGAAAGGAAATAATAAAGATTCGAGCAGAAATCAATGAAATAGAAAATAGAAAGAAAATAGAAAAAAATCAACAAGACTAGAGGTTGATTTTTTGAAAAGATTAATAAAATTGACAAACCACTGGGAAATTTAACAAAAGAGGGAGAGAATACAAATAGCACGAATAAGAAATTAAATAGGTGACATCACAACAGAACCAACTTAAATAAAAAGGATAATATCAGATACTGTGAATGACTGTACTCCAACAAATTTGAAAATCTGGAAGAAATGGATAGATTCCTAGAAACACACTACTTACCTAAACCAGCAGACATGAGGTAGAAGAGTTGAACAGACCCATAGCAAAAGAAGAAATTGAACAAGTCATAAAAAATTACCAACAAAAAAAGTCATAGCCCAGATGGTTTCACCCTCTGGTTTCACCAAACTTTGAGAGAAGAACTGACACCAATCCAATTCGAACTATTCCAAGACATAGACAAGGATGGAATCCTCAAAAATTATTTTTATGAAGCAAGCATAACCTTAATACCAAAACCAGGCAAAGATAACAATACAAAGTAAAACTACAGACTAATATCCCTCATGAACATACTTGCAAAAATCTTCAACAAAATCATAGCTAATAGACTCCAACAACATATCAAAAGAATAATTCATAGCAACCAAGTGGGATTCATATCTGATATGCAAGAATGGTTTAATATTAGAAAAACAATCAACGTCATCCACCACATAAATAAAATGAAGGAAAAGAACACATGATCATATCAATTGATGCAGAAAAGGCATTTGATAAAATCTAACACCTATTCCTGATCAAAACTCTCAGCAAAGTAGGAATAGAAAGGACATGCCTCAACATAATAAAGGCCATATTTGCAAAACCAATAGCCAACGTTATTTTCAATGAAGAGAGACTAAAACCACCTTTTGAACAGGAAACAGACGAGGATGTCCTCTATCACTTCCATTCAACATTGTGTTCAAAGGCCTAGCCAGGGCAATAAGACAAGAAAGGGAAATAAAAGGCATCCAAATTGGTAACGAAGAAATCAAATAATCCCTATTTGCTGATGATATGATCCTATACCTCGAAAACCCAAGAGACTCAGTCAAAAATCTACTGAGGGATTTAGCATTGTGGCAAGGTACAAGATCAACATCCAAAAGTCTGTTGGATTCCTCTACACCAGCAAAGAGATTGCTGGAAAAGAAATAAGGAAATCAATATTATTTACAATAGCTGCCAAAAAAATAAAATATTTGGGAACAAATCTTACCAGGGACACAGAAGACCTGTACAAAGAAAATTATAAAAGACTGCTTCAAGAAACCATAAGAGATCCTGCATTAATGGAAGAACATACCATGCTCGTGGATAGGAAGATTGAATGTGAGAATGTCAATTCTACTCAAAGCAATTTATACATCCAATGCAATCCCAATCCAGATCCCAGCAACATTCTTTAAGGATATGGAAAAACCAATCACTAACTTTATATGGAAAGGAAAGAGACCTCAGATAAGCAAAACTGAAGAAGGAGAAAAAAGTAGGTCTCACACTGCCGGATCTCAAAGCCTACTATACAGTCACCATAGTCAAAACTTACTGGTATTGGTACAATGACAGACATGCAGACCAATGAAATAGAAGTGAGAACCTAGAAATAGATCCATCTACCATCTGTCAAAGGTCAGCAGATCTTTGACAAATGGCTGAAATCCATTAAATGGGGAAGAGATCATCTGTTTAACAAATGGTGCTGGCCAAACTGGATATTCATTTCAGAAAAATGAAACAAGATCTATACCTGACACCATATACAAAAACTGACTCCAGATGGATCAAAGACTTAAATGTGAAACCTGAAACTATAAAGTTCCTCAAGGAAAAACTAGGGGCAAATTTGTTGTTGTTGCTGTTATGTGCCATCGAGTCATCTCTGATTCATAGAGACCCTTCATTGGGTTTCTGAGGCAGTACCACTATGGAAGCAGGTTGCCTAATCTTCCTTCTGAGGAGTGGCTGGTGGGTTTGAACTGCCAACCTTCTGGTTAGCAGTCAAGTGCCTTAGACACTACGTCCTGATATATGGCATAAATAGACTATCAAGCATAACCTAAAATGTACAAATAGAAGAAGAGAAACTAGATGAATGGGACCATCTAAAAATTACATTTTTATGTGCTTCCAAAGACTTCTCCAAAAGAGTCAAAAGAGAACCTACAGATTGGGAAAAAATATTTGGTAATAACATATCTGATAAGGGACTTATCTCTAGAATTTATAGAAAGCTGCAACACCTTAACAACAAAAAGACAAATAATCCATTCCAAAAATGGGCAGATGACATGAATAAACATTTCACCAAAGAGGATATTCAGGCAACAAATAAACATATGAAGAAATGCTCAAGATCATTAGCCATTAGAGAGATGCAAATCAAAACAACCATGAGATACTACCTTGCCCCAGTACTAGTCGCAAAGTGTCAGTTAAGCACCTCATAATGTGCATGAACTCGGAGGACATTATGCTGAGTGAAATAAGTCAATAACAGAATGACAAATACTGTATTAGTCTGTTATTGTAAAAAGTCAAGGAAAAGTTTCTATGTGGAGGGAAATTTTCTCTGTTGGTTACCAGGGATGGGAAAGAAGGGAGGGGGGAAGGGAGGGGGGAAAAGGAGGGGAATGGAGGGTGGGGAACCCTGTCAAATAGGTAGAGACAAGTATTGATTTGGGTGAAAAGAAGGGCAATATACCAAATGTGAGTAATCAACATGGTGGCATTGAGGAAGATGAAAACATAGAGAGGTGCATGGGAGGTACAGACAGCAAAGATGAACCCTTTTGCACACACAGTACTGTGTTTCCAGTGAAGACAAACATGAATATATAGGTGGATAGATGGGTGGACAGGTTGAACTATTAGGTGTGTCCCTTCAGGGGAGAGTGTGCCCAAGACCATGTACAGGGTTGGCAGACATTTTTTCTACAAGTGCATTTGTATGTTCTGTAAGAATTCCCAGGTATATATAGTAGAGCTTAAGGGGCAAGGTTGTAGTCACTTCTTGGCTACAGCCAGCCAGCTCCCCAGAGGGAGCGAGTAGTTGGACCTGTGGTCTTGGGACCATAGTCGCAGGGGACACCATGCTCAATTAGCATAGCATAGAAAACCTTGTTCCATATCCTACTTTGGCAAGTAGTGACTGGGATCTTTAAAGCTTGTAAGGGGCCTTGTAGATGTAACGATGGGTCTCTCCTCATCCAGAGCAAAGAAGAATGAAGAAAACCAAAGACACAGAAGCAATTAGTCCAAGTGACTAGTGCACTATGTGATCCTCAGCCTATATGACTATGAGACCAGAAGAACTAGATGGTGCCCGGCTACCACTGTTGACCACTCAGAGGAGGATCTCTGTAGGACATCCTCGATAAAGTGGGAGAATAAAG
>NW_006922538.1:177298-194033 GCF_000298275.1 Orycteropus afer afer
TGTTATGTGCCGTCGAGTCAAACCCGACTCATAGCGACCCCTCCTTGGGTTTCTGAGGCAGTATCACTACAGAAGTAGGATTGCCCAACCTTCCTTCCGGGGAGTGGCTGGTGGGTTTGAACCGCCAGCCATCTGGTTAGCAGGCAAGTGTCTTAGCCATTATGCTACCAGAGCTCCCAAACTAACAGTAGCAGCTAAAATAAATCCATTTTTAACAAATCTTTATAACTGTCAGCACAAATATACCTAATTTACCATGATGCATAAAAATGAAAATTTATCTACCCCCAAATATACAGTAACACATGCAAACAAAAGGTCATCAATGCATCATTTAGATAAAATGTTGCATTTACTTTCTCCATTTCATTTATACAGTGATCCTCTTATCAATGAGATTATTAACTTTATAATCACACAATAGATTTCTAGTTCAGGACAACTCTGTAAACACTTGTCCATGTCAGCTTTTAATCCTCTTTCAGACATACTCTGGCCAAACCCTTGATTTTATCTGCAGTATTAGTCTAAGTCTCCTCTGCTTCTGTCAAAAGCCTGGTTAAGACATGTCCATAAGGGAAAAATAAAATTGGAAAACAAATGTAAACTTCGTATTCTTTGAAGTTCTTCAAGCTTTATCCCAGTGTTAAACTTGAGCATCAGAAAAGCTCAACAGCTGATCTTGACAAAGTTACAATTCCACATTGAAACCTTCTGGATTTTTTTCTTTTTAATGAAATGGTTTTCAAAGAAAAGATCCGTTATGTTGCTCAACACCTTTTACATAAAGACTCTTATGATAAATACCTCTTAGAAGTGAGGATCAGTGAAGACATTTTAGATGAATTGTGAAGTATTCCTCTAGGCTGTGAGCACTATATAGCCTACTCTGTTTTTGAGTTTACCTAGACAATAGTCTTTCTCAGTCAAAGTGATTTTTATATTTAAAACCAAGTAGTATTTAAACTTTTTAATTCTTTGCTAATAATTGTTGGTCTTACTCTTTCCTCTGATTTACATTTTTTATAAGCTGCTTTGAATGAAATGTGTGTGTATAATCTATTTATATACTTTTTTCCTTTAAAGTCCCTTTCCTAAGGATTTCTTAAATTTTGGCTATTCCCCAAATGTATATACATGTCTATCTGCACTGTACATGCTCACAGGCTGTGTCCCAAACTTCCTGGCAGCCATAAGCCGAGGAATGAGACACAGACTCTATAGGCGTCAGCTATTCTCTGGGTGCTACACGCATCTGTGATTCCCTAGACACTTACCAATGTTGGCAAAGTGAAATTCATTATGATTATTTACAGAAAGCAAACATCAGACAGTAACAGCACGTTCTCAAAAGAGAACAACTTATTCTTCCCCAAATTCCCCACATCTATTCTTAGGTTGCTGGGAAATTGCAAGGTGGTTCAGGTTAGATGCTGTGTTCACATCACTGCTGCCTCTGGCTATACCATGCTGCTTGGGGGGTCTGTATGTCTCCCAAGCCTTCTGTTCTGCCATGGGGCCTTGCTGGGCCTCACTGCAGGCTGGAAGACCCCTGCACAGGATCTCCCAAGCCTCTGCCGCTGGGCTCCTCTAAGCCTCTGCAGCTGATTCCTGCCACACTCTCATGGTGCTCAGGTAACACTATCCAAGCCTGTGGGTCTCTCTTGCTGCCACACTACCTGGACCCCAGCTGCCAAGAAGGGAGACATGATGGCACACACTCAGCCTTCTCTTTTCTTGCACAAGCAAATGTTACAATTATTTAAGTTCCACTGGCAAGCCTCCTGCCCAGAGTGTCCTGCTCCTCCCTGTTGTAGGAAGTCCCCTTCATGGGCAAGTGCTACAATTCTTTTAGCATTGCCAGCAAATCTCTTGCCTGAAGATGCTCAACACTCCATGGTGAGGCAGGCTCAGCTTGCTGTCTTTTGCCATTTTCAGCATTAGATCTTTTTTCTAGGTCTATGAAGTTCCCGGTGTAGGGATCCTGGGTCTTTTGTCTAAAGGACACACTCTGCTCCAGACTCTTCTTGATGGTAATGAGTTCTCTCTGAATGTCTGTGGGATGAATTTTAAGCCTAGCAGGTTGACAAAACCAACCAATCCCCTTTGTAGGCCACAGTACTCTTATTTGAATAGCCATAGCAAACTGTTCAATTCCTGCAAGGTTTTGACCCTCCTTATTTGCATAGTTCCAATCAATCATTCTATCGGAATTACAAGATCGTGGCTAGAAAGGCTGTTTGAAAGCAAATCACTGCACTGCACCAAATCTCTGGCATCATCTCCTTTCCTGCCCACATCAGTCACCAAGGTTATACTGACCATCTTCCTCTTCTTCTTTTTTTAATATTGTAATTGCTTTTTTTTTTTTTTTTTCCTTTTTAAATTGGGATTTGGGTGAAAATTTACAGAGCAAATTCACTTTCCATTACAGCAGTACACATACACTTTGTCTCATGACATTGGCCACAATTCACCACAATGCAACAGCTCCCCTCCCACTTCCTCCCAACAGTCACCTCTTCCCTGTATCCATCCCTCCATGCATCCCCACCCCCTGAGCTGTCTCCCTGTGCATAAACAGCCCTACTTTTTCCCATGATTGTTCTCTCCAAGGAGTGTATTTACCTCAGGTAGTTGTTGAACTCATATGCCTGTCTTCTGCTTGGCTGGAAGCCACAGGTGTGGTTTCAATTCCAGACCTGAAGGGCAGTTGGAGCCATAGTCTCAGTGATTCCACCAGGCTCTATCAGGCCAGCAAACCTGGTCCCCCTTTTTTTTTTCCCAAATGATTTTGAGTTTTGTTCCACATTGTTCTCCCTCTTTATCCAGGATCTCCTACATAGATTCCCCTCCTAACCCTCTTCTTGAAGATTATTAGGAAAATAAGCCAAATGAATGCTTCATAGAAGTCCCTTAGTAATTAATGCATTTTTGCAATCTGCTAAGTTAAGATTTTATATAATATTCTCTGACAGAAATATTAGTAAGCATATTAAAATGTATTTTTGATGTTTACGGGCTGAAACTTGGATTATATGGTGCTAAAACTAAATACATCATTTTTGTTTAAGGCATAATTGAGTAAAGTAGGTAAAAAAAACCCTAAATCATGTAATCAGTAATTTCAAATTTATTAAATGATATGATTTATGTGGATAACAATCAGTGTTCTGTTTCTATTTCTCTTATTTCAATTTCATATTTAGAATATGGTATCTGTTATTGTTGATTAACTTTTAGATCACAATGAGTTTATACAAAATCAAATTTTATGATTCAAGAACCTGAAATTTAACAGATAAATTTGGACATATCAAATGCCAATTCTTCATTATTTGGATGTGGTCAATGAGTACATTTTTAAAATTTTAGAAATGCTTTAATTCACTGATTTTGTCCATATCTTTTCAAGCCCCCAATTTTGTTAATATATTTTCCCAAGGGGAAGGAATAATATTTATAAGTTAGTATTTATTACTGCTTTCTGTTTTACAACATTTCTAATAGTATCTACTCTCCTTGAATATCCAGAAGCCCTGTTATGTGAGCGCTCATCATTATAGAGATGCTTATGGTACTCAGTACTTGGCCTTCCTTACCATCTCCCTTGAAGGATGTCAGCATATTCTGGCAATGAAGAAGAATCTATTCTTTGGTCACTATCTTGATACTCTTAAGGGATCTTGTGTGTTTTGATTTAGATCTGGGCTTCAGAAGGAATTGCAAATCCAGGTGAGGGAAGAGCTCTAAATAGAGGCCAGCCAAAGATGGGAACCTGCATAAGGTTAACTCAAAATTACCAGAATTCTAGAGAAAGAAAAACAGAGAGTTGGAGGAGAGGAAGGAGAGAGAAGGAGGAAGAGAGGAAGACAGAGGAGGAGGAGGAGACAGGAAAAGGAGGGGCAGACAGCAGGAGGAGGAGAAGGAGGCCATAGAAGGAGGAGAGAGATATCCAGGTGTGGGCAAGGGAGTAGGATTTCAAGAGCAGAGGGAGAGAAAATGGAATTGTTACATCTGGACTTTGGAAACAAGTTTATGTAGGATGGGCACTCTGAAGGGCTTGCTTTCAGAGGAATGCCATTTTGTGACATGTGTAAATTCCAGTATTTATTGGAATTAAAAAAATACCCAACCATATTTGACATAAATGAGGAATATTCAATTCTATCCTCATTTCAATCACCCATTTCAATGCTGCTTGTGTATCAAACAAAGACTATCAAATACCTCACTTCCATAATTCCGTAATTCTTTTACTAGGAAGAAAGTTTATCATGAAACTATTTGCATACTTAATTAATAAGATGATGGAGAATATCATTTTTAATTGATTTTTTTTTTGCAGGTTTGAAACTTTCTAAATGCATTGATTATGATCAGTTGAATGCGTTATGCCACATTACAGAACTGCATGGGTAAGTGATGCATGCATTTCTTTTTCTGTTGTTCCAGTGAATATGAATACATTTGTTTTATGGTTAAAGTATAGTAATAAACCATTGTGGACTCCCATAGGTGTCTGATTTACCACACAGATAAAAGCATTCGAAACCTGGAGGTTATTTCTCCAGATCAAAGGGACAGAACGTGTATGTTATACTTTTAGGGAAACAATTTAATGTGAAGGAACCATAACTCATCCCTGGCTGGACCCTTTCTAATACTTAGAAAGCAGTCATAGGAGGAAAAAATCTTAAGTGGTTGAACACACAAATCTTGAGTGCAATAAGTACTTTAGCAGTGCATAGGGGATGCCTAGTTGAAATATACTGGAGCCAAAGAGCAAGGATATATCACTGCTCTAAGCTCAAGCCTCCTAAGATATGTGATACTTGAAGATATAATTTTAAAAATCTGTTTTCTTGCCAACTCCTTTCTCCAACTTAGACTTTTAAAATTATGTAACTGGTTATTTTCTTCCACATCCATCATTGCTGTCATCCGTCCCCCACAGCTCTTCATGGTTGCCTTCACTTATCAGAGGACCTCGTGTCATTTTTATGGGCAAGATCTGGGATAATGTTGAGAAAATCACTTAGGTTTACAGATTTTTCTTTTTCTACTTTAAGACATCCTTAAGTCACATTCTCTTAACCACTTCATATTATATATCTCCATCGAATCCTTTCCATGTCTTCTTTTCAGAGGAAGGGAAAAGGGCACATTTCTTTGCTATGCCTTGAATTTCCACCAAGTTTTCTACGCAAATCTGAACTCTTCTCTACTCCCAATGCCTTTCAGCAAAGACTGAAGATTTAAGTACATGGATTCAGGAGTCAGATCACCAAATTTGAATTGTAGTTCATTCACTTTGTGATTTTGGGCAGAATACTTTATTTCTCCGTGCCGTTTTCCTCATTTGTAAAATGAAGATGACAATAATAACGTCCCTTTCAACAGGTTGTTATTAGGACTAAATGAATGAATATATGTAGGTTGAGTAGTGTCTGACATATAGTAAACCAAAAACTAAACCAAACTCACTGGCGTGGAGTCGAATCTGACTCATAGCGACCTCTCCTTGGGTTTCTGAGGTGGTATCACTATGGAAGTAGATTGCTATGTAAATGTTAGCTGTTTTTTTTTTTTTTTTTTTTTTAATTTTTAAAATTTGAAATGGGATCTATAGCCTCACATTTTAATAAAATTAAAAACATTGATTCTCAAATGCTGTATGTTCTGTACTTGTATTTATATTAATGACATTTTTACATGTTTAATATGTTATTAACAGTAGGCCCAGAGCTTTGCATATATTATTTCTAACTACTACAACAATCCTACAGGGTAGGTAGTCCTTTTTCTAGAGAGAAAAATATAAATGAGAAGTTTAAATATCATGTATAAAGTTCAACCACAACCTCAATTTTATACGTATATCAGATAATGGTTCTCAACGCTGAGCGGAACTCCAGTTAGTTTTCTTCCATAGTTCATCATTTTTCTCCCTCAGTCAGCTTAGAGGAGATAAAATTCTATGACATATCTGTCTATAAGGTTCAGATTCAGTCTTAAAGTCATATCTTTGGTGTTAGCTGTGTCAAAAGAGATTTTTTTATTTTTTCCTCCAGAAACTTTACGATAATGCAAAGTGTGAGATTTAGTCTTAATGATTAACTAATTCCAATAGCATTTAAACATCTTTAAAGAAATATAACTTTGAAGCCATAAAGTCATTTGCTAATGAGCTTTATTCATAGATAAGAAAGGTAATTGAATGAATTTATAACTAAAAACTAGCTTTTACAATTTTTTTTAAAAGTATAAAGGACACTGAATAGAGGAACACGTTATAATGGTATTATCTGAAAATATTTCTGATTGAATGATTTTTCATTTAGGTCAAGCACATGTTAAATGTAAATGTTGTTGCTGTTATGTGCTGTCAAGTCACTTTTGACTCATAGTGATCCTGTGCATAACAGAAGGAATCATTACCCAGTCCTGCACAATCCTCACTATCATTGTCATGCTTGAGTTTATTGTAACACGCACTGCGTCAATCCATGTCATTGAGGGTCTTCCCATTTTTCACCGACCATCTACTTTACCAACCATAATATCCTTTTCCAGAGACTATTTCCTTCTGACAGTATGACCAAAGTGTGAGAGAAGTCTGGGTATTCTCACTTCTAAAGAGCATTACTGCTGTACTTCCTCCAAGACAGATTTGTTCATTTATCTAGTAGTCCATGGTACTTATAATATTCTTTGCTAACACCTCAATTCAAATGCATGAATTCTCCTGTGGTCTTCCTTTCTCATTGTTGAGCTCCCACATGCCTATGAGGCTACCGGAAATACCATGGCTTGGGTCAGGTACACCATAGTTTTCAAAGTAACATCTTGGGTCTTTCACACTTTAAAGAGGTCTTTTACAGCAGATTTGTCCAATGCAATATGATGTCTGACTTCTTAACTGCTGCTTCTATGGGCGTTGATTGTGCATCCAAGAGAAATAAAGTCCTTGACAGCTTCCACCTTTTCTCCACTTATCATGATGCTTATTAGTCTAGTTGTGAGAATTGTTTTTTCTTTATGTTAAGGTGTAATCCATACTGAAGGCTGTAATCCTTGATTTACACAGTAAGTGTTTTAAGTCATCTTCACTTTCAGCAAGCAAAGTTGAGTCATTGGCATATTGCAGCTTCTTAATGAGTTTTCCTACAGTCCTGATGCTGTGTCCTTCTCCATATAGTCCAGCTTCTCAGATTATTTGCTCAGCATACAGATTGAATAAATATGATGAAAAGATACAACCCTGATGCATACCTTTCCTAAATTTAATCCATCAGGTATCCCCTTGTTCTTTTTGAAGGGCTGCCTCTTGGTCTCTGTACAAGTTCCTCATAGGCACAATTAAATTTCTGGAATTTCCATTCTCAGTGTTATCCATAACTTGTTATGATCCACATAGCCTAAAGCCTTTGAACGGTTAATAAAGCATAGGAAAAAATCTTTCTGGTATTCCGTACTTTCAGCCAAGATTGGTCTGACATCAGCAATGATACCTCTTGTTCCATTTCCTCTTCTGAATCTACTTGAATTTCTGTCCTTCCCTGTTGATGTACTGCTGCAACAGTTATTGAATTATCTTCAGTGTAATTTTACTTGCATGTGATATAGATCTCTTCCAGTTAGTTGCCAGGTGGCTGTTTTCCAAATTTCTTGACATAACAGAGTGAGTGCCTCCAGGACTGTACTCATATGTTGAAACATCTCAATGGGTATTCCATCAATTTCTGGAGTGTTGTTTTCACCAATCCCTTCAGTGCAATTTGGACTCTTTTCCTTCAGTACCACTGGTTCTTGATCACATGCTACCTTCTGAAATAATAATGTCAACAAGTTATTTTTGGTGTAGTGACTTCATGTATTCCTTCCATCTTCTTTTGATGCTTCCTGCATTGTTCAATATTTTGCCCATAGAATCCTTCAATATTACAACTTGAGGCTTGAATTTTTTTCTTAATTTCTTTCAGCTTAAGAAATAATGAAGGTGTTCTTCTATTTTGACTTTCCAACTTCATATCTTTGGACATTCATTGTAATACTTTGTGTCCTCAAGCTGCCCCTTGAAATCTTCTGTTGAGCTCTTCTTTATTTATTGTTCCTTTTATTTGCTTTAGCTATTCTCTGTTCAAGCTCAAGTTTCAGAGTTTCTTCTGACATCCGTTTTGGTCTTTTCTTCCTTTCCTGCCTTTTTAATGACCTTTTGCTTTCTTCATATGTGTTGTCATTGATGTCATACCACTTATCTGGTCTTCTGTCACTGGTGTTTGATGCATCAAATCTATTCTTCAGATGGTGTGGAAATTCAGATAGGATATATTCAAGGTTATATATTAAGTCTTATGAACTTGTAAATTTAAATATATCCGTATAATTACAGGACATTTTTTCAGCTCCTGTTATAATAAAGGGATGAAATTTATCCTTTTACATGTATGTGCATATATATACCTATAGATACCACCACACAGACACACATAAAATTAGTTTAATTCATGTCAAATTGGGCCTGCCCCCTTCTTATATGCAAGAATAGCATTCATATTTCTTTCAGTTTTCATCACATAAATGTGCAATGCTACAACATTTATAAGATAATTTCGTGAGAAAACAATCTATAGAAGGTTGATTGGATTCAACTTTTATGAGTGGTGTTAATTAATTTAAAGTAAAAACTGCCTCAGGAGAAACACATAAACACTACAATTAATCAATAAGTATTGTATAAGAGCTTATTATCTTCACTGACCTGTAAGCAGAACTGACTTTGTTGCAGAAGAAATACTGTATTAGTTTTGATAATTCTAGCTGCCATAGAAAAACTTTAAATCTTAGTAGCTTAACAAAATACAAGTTTATTTCTTCTTTACATCAATACTCAAATGAGTAATTTTGATCTGCCAGCTGTTCTAGTTTAAGAACTCAGCTCCTTCCAAACATTTGCTCTGCCAGCTTCATTACTTGTCTTCCAAGATCATGATACTCCTTTGCTTGAAGATGGAAGGAGAAAGAGCATGGAGAATCTTCTGTGGGTAGGTTGTTTTATCAGGGTAGGGGATCTTGATGAGTACTGAGTGTGGTGCGTATCCCTTCTACTCCCTGTTCCACATTTTGTAGGCTAGAACTCAGCCATGTGACCGACCATACCTAACTGCAAGGAAAGTTGGGAAAAGTAGTCTAGTATCACAGGAAGAAGATGCAGATTTGAGATTGCAAAGTGCAATCTTTGAGATAAGAATATAGTCATTGAATATTAGAATTGGAACTGCTCTTATTAGTTAGACAACATAAATTTTGCAGATCTGGAAACGAGGTATATAAAATTTAAAAAATCTTCCTAAGTTTATATAAAAATGAAGTAGCAAAATTAATACTCTAATCCAGTTCATCTTGACTCCAAGACTAGGATTTGCCCACTTCTCATCAATAGCACAATTTAATAAAGTGACAACACATGAGAAGCAGTCAGAAAACCCTGCTAATATAGGGTCATTAATTGTGGTTCCTTCCTCTGGCTTGTGGTAGTGTACTTGCTGTACAGTCTAAACACTTGTTTTAATTAAGCCACATTGCACTTAAAAATTTTCTTAATTTACTAGCATTTAAAAATAATAAATTTTCACATAATAGTACAGATTTCTGGTTTCTTAAAAATCAAAAACAGCAAAACTGACTACATTGGACCTATATTGTTGTTGTTGTTATGTGCTGTTGAGTCGGACCCAACTCATGGTGGACTTTCCTTGGATTTCCAAGGCAGTATCACTATGGAAATAGATTGCTTAACCTTCCTTCCGAGGAGTGGCTGGTGGGTTTGAACCACCGGCCTTCTGGTTAGCAGTCAAGTGTCTAGGCACTATACTACCATATTAGTGTAAGACAAAAATAGGATTAAGAGGCAAGTTTTAGCCCCCAGATTATCTCCAGTTCACTACAGTACTCACCTAGCCTGTATCACTCATGATAACTTCATGACCACTGTAAGCATTTGATTTTATGATCCTGAATATAGATCATTTTGGAAGAGCTCTAGAGTTTTGGTATGTAAGACTATAGCTTTTGGATATATCTCCCTTTCACCCACTTGAGGAAGTTGAAGTTCCTTCCTTATTGGGTGAGCTTTTTGTAGGTGAACTTCAATGAAGTGCTGAGTTCTTTGTCTGCAGTATATTGTTCATAGTTGGTATTTATTCACAATCTGGGAAATCATCAGAACTATCTTATGGGCAGTATATAAATGCCAGATAGTTAGTTGAGTCATGACACCTACTCTCCAACCTTATTATAATTCTCTACCTTTTCCTTGTCCCTAATGTTCTCATTATATTTATTGTCTTCCCTAATCCAGTTCTCTTATGCATATTTAGATACATTCACTTACACATGATTTCATATGATTGTGAACAATAAAGAATTTCCACTGAAACAGAGCTATCTGTTTTTGTTTCAGTAAAGGACTCAGAATAGGAATATCCTGCCATGTTACATTTTTGTGACCTATGCTACACAGCATCATAAGGCACTTAGGGCTTCATTCTGGCACATAATGCTGTTTCTACCTCTAGCAGTTATTCTTCTACTTTCGTCTTTCATTTCTTAGATGCTCTATTTTGGATATCCAGATCATAAACATTGGGTTGTGTAACCAGCAAATAGATCAAAGATTTCCCCAAAATTAGATGAAGCATGCAAATCGGTCATACATATAGAAAATGACAAGAATGAAGGTCTTAGTATTTTGGTATAAAAGTTTAGCTATTTCCAAGACAATTTATCTAGTACACAGACTAGAACAAGTTTTGAAGCCTGGCAGCATGGATTTATGCAGACAAATTAAGGAGGCCATACTTTTGTACTTCTTTGAACCTCAGCTTCCTCATCTATAAGATGGAAACAAGAGGAATATTTACCTAATATAGTTGTATATGGATTAAATGGCCCAATACATGCGAACTGTCTAGAATAATTCTTGGCACATATTTGGGAGACATAGTCAAAGATTGAAAGAGTGGGTTTTGGGGCCAACTTAGTTTTCATTTGCACTTTGTGTTCTCTACTTCCTATTTAGGAGCTCTAGGGAGCTAGGGAGCTCTGGTAGCATAGTGGTACAGCACTTGACTGCTAACCAGAAGGCTGGCGGTTCAAACCCACCAGCCACTCCTCGGAAGGAAGGTTGGGCAATCCTACTTCCGTAGTGATACTGCCTCGGAAGCCCAAGGAGGGGTCGCTATGAGTCGGGGCCGACTCGACGGCAAATAACAACAACAGCAACAGTAGCATAGTGCCTAAGGCACTTGACTCCTAACCAGAAGGCTGGAGGTTCAAACCCACCAGCCACTCCTGGGAAGGAAGATTGCGCAATCTACTTCCATAATGATACTGCCTTGGCAACCCAAGGAGGGGTCGCTATGAGTCGGGTCCGACTTGATGGCACACGACAACAACAACAACAACTTCCTATTTATATGCATAAAGAAAATCAATAAGTTTGCAGTTTCTTTATGTGTAGAATGGGCAATGAAGAATACCACCTTTGCAACTTTATATAAATATGCAATGAGACAAAAATTATAAAGATCTGAACATAGCCCTTGACATATCATAAGTACCCAAGAAATAACAGGCAGATACATAAAGCAGATCATTTTAGAATGTGAGTTCAAACAGAGGAAAGAAAGCAAAATCTTCAGAAAGACTTCAATGAAATCTGTTGCTGAAATGAAACCTGAGTAAGTGCATCTATATAACGTAAGACTAGGAATGAAAATGTATAATGTCATTTAAATCATACCCATAATTCATCATTTGAATTAATTAAATTAAATTAAATACAATTCTTAAAATATATAGTATTGTCTTATATGAAGCACCAACATGGTGCTTTAGGCACTTTGGCCAACAGATAAAAAGCTGTTATAAATATTTTAATATGTGCTGTTGTTATATAAATTAAGGAGCACTGGTAGCTCAGCAGTTAAGCATTTGGCTGCTAACTGAAAGGTTGGCAGTTCAAACACACCAACAACTCCATGGGAGAAATATGTGACAGTCTGCTTTCTGTAAGGATTTACAGTCTTGCAAACTCTAGGGTTTCCTAAAGGGACAATTCTAATCTGTCTTATAGGGTCGCTAGGAGTTGGACTTGACTGGACATCAATTTATTTATTTTTTTGTTATAGAAATTAACCGTGAAATAAGAAAACCCTTGAATCTTTGGATTTCTATGTTCACTGCTGTGAGGCAAATATTGGCTAAGATGTTTATCAATGTTCAATTTGAAATGTGATTAATTTAGATAATTATTGAAATAAGTTGTCAAGAGCTAAAATGTTTAGCATTTTAAAAAATCGACCAACTTTTCATGGTGGATGTCAGTTGAATACTGATAAGTCAAATTTTCCAGAAACAAATGTCATTACCTGACATTGAATGACAAGTGGCTATATTCCAGTGGATTAGGAGTATTGCATTTTTAAAGCCTGTACTTTTTTTATTGTAAAAATATATATAACACAACATTTGCTACTTCAGGATTTTTTACATGTACAATCTAGTGACATTAATCATATTGTGTAAGTAACCACTAATATCTATTGGAGTATTAAAAATTTTAATATTTTCAGTACATCTAAACTTGACTGTAAATGACAATGACTTGGAGGAGGATATTAAGAGAAATCCAGGCCCCACCTTTGGACATAATGCTTCATTAGGTCTAGAAAATGATCAAAAGTCTGTACTTATGAAAAGCCTTTCAGATGATTCCAGTGATCCTCTGATTTTTGGACTAATACAGCTCTGTTCCAGACTCAAGAAATAACTCTTGAAAATTTCCATAAATCATTACAAAGATTTAGATAAATATCCTCTGTAGTAATGTATATGTGATAATTTGTGAATCATTTTAGAGGCAATTTAATTATGAGGTATATTATAGAAGACCTGGTTTGCTTTTTGGTTTTAGTTAATTATAGAAATAAATGTTTTAAAAGGCTCAGTCTTAAAAAGTAGGTTTTTGACATTACGATTGCTGTAAATTTTGTATTTCTGAAAATATTTCTCACCAAGACACACTATGGGCGATTTGTATAGTGGGTATTTTTAAAGCACAAAATATTTATGTTTCTTATTTTTATTATTTGCTTCTTAGGCTACATAGCCAGTTTAGAATTAAGCTATATGTGTTGAATTAAAAATATTTCTCTTGGAATCTATTATTTTCATAATACTTACAATTTAATTTCTTTCTCTCTCTTTTTAGCAAGAGTTCTTGCAGTGTCTTAGCTACTCACAGAACTTTTTTGAAGCAATATCCTAAAATATTCCTGCAGAGAAAAGTCAGGCTGCCTAAACTTATCACACTGGAGACAAAAAGGTAATGATGTCTTTTGAAAGCAAAGTTGATGGGTGTGTATGTATGAAAGAACAAATGGAACTCAAAATCAAAAAGCGTTGATCAGTTCCCAGCACTCAGTGCTAAGGAGCAGCCTGTAAAATGAATAGGGATTAGTATGCAGGGGTAAATTCATTTTCTGGTTGAGCAGAAATATCTCTCCGTTGCAGTAGATCATATCTATTCAAACATTTTGTCAAACAATTGTTAGTATTTTACTGATAAATGTGGTGTTTATGAAAGGTCTTAATTTCTCTAGGGTTTCATGAGGAACTTCATCAAAGAAATACTGGCAGTCCCAGGTTACAAATGTCTGATTTACAGGCAACTCATGCCTGCCCTTTAATGTTGTGTAAATTTGTTTTGATTTTGAAATGACTGAACCAACTCCTACTCCCAACAAATTCTTCATCACAATCACCTTCACTTGCAAGTGCAGTTTTAGATCGTTGAAAAGGCTTCAAGCCTTTTCTTGAACTAAAGTAAGGCTAAATAAGAACTGTATGCATCTGTTCAGACTTACCAACAAATTCAACTTAAGACTTACTTATACTTAAAGAAACACTCAGCAATGGATCTCATTCATAACCTTGGGATTGCCTGTAGTTAGAGTTGGTGGGTGAATATTTGGAGATATGTTATGTATTATGGAATGAATGACAATATTAGACAGTTTCTGAAAGGCGTTTGAGAAGTGGTTTTTACTAGGCTCCTGATTCTAGGTGGACTTGTATTTAAGTGCATATTATATATTTTCAAAGGCAAAGAAGGAGACTAAAGTGTGTTGCAGAATATGAGACTGCCCTTCCTGGAATGGATTGTCTGCTACCAATTGTCCCCAGCCCCAGTGGCGGTATAAGGTTCTTACATCAGTGTGGTGTCAGATCCCAAAACACATTTCAATATCATCCCCGCAGTTGTTCACTGGACATTTTGTATTAGACATGCAATATTCTCCTCCTACTACTCAAGTAGAATTGGTTTGATCACCCTTCTGACCACCTCATTGCCTTTCTCCCTGATTGTTCCTCTGTATAACTTCTATTACGAGCTCTGGTAGTATAATGCCTAAGACACTTGACTGCTAACCAGAAGGCTGGAGGTTCAAATCCACCAGCCACTCCTCAGAAGCAAGGCTGGGCAATCTATTTCCATAGTGATACTTCCTTGGAAACCCAGGGGGGGTCTCAATGAGTCGGCTGCGACTCGACAGCACATAGCAACAACAACAACAACAACAACGTAACTTCTATTGCCATATCTATAAGATCATATTTCATTTATGATTTACTAGCTAGTATTTGTATTTCTGACCCTTAGTATATGGACTGACACATAATTGGGACTAATAAGTGTTTTGCTCCATGAGAACTGTATTTGCAGGCTCTAGATAAGGGAAGTGATAAAGAATATGTTTTTATTTATTTATATCAATAACATAAAAATAAAAGTCCAAACAGAATTATTGTAAAATATATATTTCTGTGGGCTGGTGGGTATCAGCATGGGAAATACTGACCCATTTTCATGATATAGAAACTCAATCACAGTACTCAAACATCTCAAGCCTTTTAAGCATTTTTGACTATGTGCATACTGATGAAACTATGTCTGTTGAATTACTACTCAATAGTAGTATGGAAAGGTAGCCAGACTTGACAAGAACGACTAAACCCTGGACCATAGGGCATGTTACTAATCTTTGGAAAGAGTCTCCATCTTGAGAGGAAGTAGATACCTAAAGCTAGTAATTTAAGAATGATGAAGACTGGAGAAATTCACCTAAGAGGGTGAACATTTGTAGGGTTCGCTTTTCAGCACCACTTCCTTCTTATTTTAGTCTCAGGGTTCCCAGCTTAGTCCATGTCCTTATTACGGTACTGTTTCTGACCCCAGAATAACAAACAGTTATGTGTTTATGACCAGTCAACCAGAATTACAGTAACTAGTTGAAGCATGGTCATGTAATCAAGCAATTGCCCACAGCCACAGAGAGAGGGGTAGTACTGTTTGAATAGCTGGTTTCAGCCATTCATGAAACTAGAACT
Organism: Orycteropus afer afer; assembly: GCF_000298275.1. NCBI lineage: Eukaryota > Metazoa > Chordata > Mammalia > Tubulidentata > Orycteropodidae > Orycteropus > Orycteropus afer. Next base: position 192,755 of record NW_006922538.1, read on the forward strand.
TCCATTGGACTGTTGCTTGAGCAAATAGATTTTCTCTTTTTCCACCCAAGCAAGGATCACTTAGTTTTCTGTCACTTGTAACCAAAGGAATACTGACTGATAGAAAATTAAAAGGAATTTTGTAGTTTTTTTTTTTTTTAGTTGGTTTAATGCTATAAGTTTAAGAATAGATGAAAGATGTAAAGCCTTTCTTCAGTTTAAATACAATTAATAGATGTCTTGTTGATGGTAAAAATGATATCACTTCAGGTTCTATTCAGATCCTTCATGTAACGTGAAACACACATATATATCCAGATGGTGGAAATAGAGCTCAGGTAAATCAGAGAATCTTTTAGCAGCATAAAAATGAAGAAGAAATCTTACCAGACCAAATGCCTGCACTATTTAGCTTATTCATCAACAGTCTTTACCTATTGTACTTGTCATATTCAACACTCTGTAATTTCCCTTAATGCAAATATAACGTGACAGCTACATTAACAAGACCTTAAAGTGTGCCACCTGCCAGTTTGTAGGCAGATGCTGAGAGTGGCTGAAGCCAAAGCATTTGTGAAATACTGAAAGTGGACAGTCATGTTCAAGGAAAGGAGAAGGAATGCTTCATATAACAATTGTATCCATTTGGAGCAATGTCATATTAATGAAAATAATCAGAAATACTGGCTAAGACATTGTCAAGGGATTCCACCTGAGCTCAAAGGTAAGAATAGGACAAGAAGGAGCTCAAAGACCGCTTGGAACTGCAGTCGTTATCTAAAAGTAGATTTATTCATGGATTAATTAGACAAGGTAAAGTTTTGGTGTATCCATGGATGTAGGAAATCAAGTAAAGAGGCAGCTGTGTGAGCACATGTAAGAACACAGCATTTTGACCTAGAAGACTTGGGTTTGAGTATTTGTTTTGCTCAATAGTAGCAACATGACTTTGGAGCAGTCACTTACCCTTAACTGTCCTCATTTTTTCCTTGCAGAGGTATGGACTGAAAGAAATTTTTAACTGTACTTGCTCTTATTTTTATTTTGAACTATAGAGGACAATGATGCCTTATGTAGATTAAACGATATGTCAAAAAATTTCTACCTTTTTCAAACAGGTTAAAAAAAATGCAAATCATACATTATCAGCCCCAGGGTTACAGGTGAGGAGAGACAACGCAGGGACGCCCAGAGTAGCAGGCTGGAAGAGCAGGAGAAAGGGGATTAAAAGCCAGGAAGCCAGACAGAGGAACAGTCAGCCACAGGGACCCAGGTGGGGGTGATACGAGAGGTCTCCAAC
>NW_006922538.1:200398-213867 GCF_000298275.1 Orycteropus afer afer
TATACCAAATATTAGGGCCCTTAAGTTTGAGCCTAAATTTTCCTTGAGAAACTGTATAGTTCTAGGTTTCACATTTAAGTCTTTGATCCATCTGGAGTTCTTTTTTGTGTGTGGTGTGAGGTACAGATCTTGTTTCATTTTTCTGCAAATGGATCTCCAGTTTTGTAGAGGCTATAATCTTAAAGGACAAGAAATCTTAAGCGGTGATTACACTACTCTAGTGGCATAGAGCCTAAGGCATTTGACTGCTAACCAGAAGGCTGGCAGTTCAAACTCACCAGCTATTCCTCAGAAGGCAGGTTGGGCAATCTACCTCCATAGTGATATTGCCTCGGAAATCCAAAGAGGGGTCGCTATGAGTAGGATGCGACTTGATGGCAGTGGGTTTTTATCTTTATCAATTCATCTTTCAGTTTTCATATTGGATAATTAATTAGTCTAGACTTTTGGCTGTAAATAACAAATCTAATTAAAATCAATAACTCATCAAAAAAAAAGAAGCTCATTGGTATCCCTAACAAGCCACAGTGATGCAGTGGTTAAGTGCTGAAGTGATTGACTGCCAACAGAAAGATCAGGAGTTCAAACTCACCAATCTCTCTGGGAGAGAAATATGTTGCAGTCTGCTTCTGTAAAGATTATAGCCTCAGAAACTGTGGGACAGTTCTACTCTGTCCTATAGGGTTGCTGTGAATTGGAATTTGCTCAATGCAATGTGGTCAGGTCCCTTATCCAACCAGAGGAAGGGTGAAGCTGACCCTAAGGATGATTGGAAACAGAATCATCAACACTTGCAGGTCTCTCTCACTCTCATCTCTGCTTATATTTGTAGGTTATCCTTACTCTTTCCTGGTGCTTGTAGGCTTTCTCAATGTGGTAGGGAACATAGCTTTCAAGCCTTGAACTTTTTGGAACAGCTCTGACAGAAGAGACAAAAGGGATTCCCCCTCACTAACCTCAGGTAGAATATTGCCGGAAAAGGAATCAAATCGGCTGTAACTGGGACACATATCAACCACTCTGCCCAGTGGCATAGAAATGATTAGCAGAAGAAGTGGGCTAGGAGCATTTTTCACAAAGAAGATAGCCATTGTAGATAAGACTGCCCTTTTGAGTACAAGATAAAATGAATACATATTAACGGTAATTATAAAAACTGTTGCTTTATTTGGTGGAACAAACTTAATATCCATCTTTTAGTAAACAACAAAACCAAGACTTATAATCAATGTACACTTAGGTCAATTTGTTTCAGCAATGAAGAGGTTGAAGGAAATCAGAGTAATTGAGGAAGCAAATAATAAATGAATATCCACAAAATTGTGGAAACCTAGGCTAAAATATATTTATTCAAAATATGACATTGTGGGGGCTTGGAAATACAAATATTTGTAAGCAAACCTATATTCTTGTTATTTTCTAATTTGATATGATAAAATATATATTAGTTTTTGACCATTTTAGTTCCAGAAAATAGTTGTTGTTGTTTTTGTTGTGTGTCGTCAAGTCAGCCCTGACTCATAGCAATCCCTCCTTGGGTTGCTGAGGCAGTCTCAGTATGGAAGTAGATTGCCCAACATTCCTTCTGAGGAGTGGCTGGTGGGTTTGAACCGCCAGCCTTCTGGTTAGCAGTCAAGTGCCTTAGGCACTATGCTACCAGAGTAGTCAGCACAAAAAATTAAACTGATTTTAAAACAATCAGGTTACCTTTAAGAACATATTTCTGCTAGATTCAGAGGCAAGTGTGTTTCTCTGGTGGGCAAACATTAAGCAAAATGTGGTTGAGCAAAGAAAGGAATTTTATTGAAAAGAGGGTGTAGGCTAAAACAATAGTAGCAAAAGCTAAAGGAAAACCATCAATGTGCTAAATGATCAGTTGTATTTTTTTCCAAAAATTCTTATTTACTTAATAAATCAAAAAGGTTGTTGACTAATGGTTATAAACTAAAATAGTGTATATTATATCATGTGAAGAAATTATCTTGTTTTAAAGAATTAAAATGAGCAAAGATTTTTAAAAAATAAACTGGGTGACTTCTATATAATTTGCACATCCGTTAAATTGTATGCTTCATAAAAATCAATATTATTTCACCTCAGGTGAGCATGCAAAAGAAAAGAAAATGAGCAGAAAAATTGATTAAAGTGAGTTGAATGCTTGAACAAACATCAAATGTACTAGTGAAGAATGAAGACGCTTATCTCAAAGTGTGAATACACAGTACAGGAAAAAACTGTAGAGTTATGTTTGTATACAACTAAGTTCCTAGCCAAGATATAGAAAAACTCTTTCTGGAAATTCTGATCAGTATTAAAATCCAAAGAAGCTCTGGTGGCACAGTAGTTAAAGCATTTGACTGCTAACCAAAAGATCAGCAGTTCAAACACACCAGTCTCTCCTTGGGAGAAAGATGTGGCAGTCTGCTGCAATAAAGATTGGAAACCATATGGGGCAGTGCTACTCTGTCCTATAAGGTCACTATGAGTCAGAATTGACTTAATGGCAGTGTTCTTCCCTCCCCCACCAGAATCTAGCTAATTGAAAGTGCAGTGCCTTGACTTGTAATATCTATTTTTTCACTCACTAACTATGACTTTGGAAAAGTCAGCTATTGGGACTTCAGTTACTCACTACCTAAAATGAAGTGTTTTGGCTTCAGAACATTTAAGTCTTGTTTTATCTCTATCTATCTAAGGTTCCATTTTCTATGAACAATTTCAGATATGTTAAGGAGATATATGTGTAATGAAGGTACTGTTTTTGGATTATCATTTAATATATCTTCTAAAATTATGATCATTTTCCACCTTGCACTGATCTGCTATCATATTCTTACATGAAAAGACAGGACAAATACTACTTTGAGAAGGAAGAAGATATAAAATAGGGACTTGTAGGAAAGAGAAGGATATAGAGATAGAGGAAGTGTGCAATGTTTGAGGATTGTTGATCTTCACCTACTCCAACCCCTGGTATGAATCTCAAAATTAGTTGATGGAGCAGTGTAGAAACATCCAGAGAGATATTGAGGAAGCCACGATCCTTTAAGTTCATAATAACCAACTCTGACTGCATATTAGAATCACCTGGATAGGTTTTCAAAAATACTTATGCTAGGTCCTCATTCACCTCAGACAATTTAAATTGGAATCATTGGGTTGGGCCATTATTTTTTAAAAAATATATACCTGGGTGATTCTGCAGGCCAGACTGAGAATTACTGAGATTGGGTTCAGAACAACATTCTGCATGAAGTGAGAATTATAGCACAGCATTGATGAAGGGAGATGTCTAAAGATAATATCTTTGTTTCCACTTGGCTGGTGTGTAGCATGTAGAAGATCCAGAATTTCCCATGAACACTGGTGAGGAGAAGATGAGATGCTGATAGGGTAGAAAAACTGTTAGGGCTTTGGGTTGGGGAAGGACAGGCTGCTGATGTAGGGATCTGGATAACCCAGGGGTTAGTAGTTGGCAAGACTGACTGACAAAGAGGATAAATATGGTTATGCTCAGTCCAGGGGCCAGAGAAGACCTGCTAACCCCTCTGCAATAGGAACGTGGAAGATCAGCAGACAGCTCATAAGTAAGAGAAGCTCCTGCCTCCAACCATGATGATATAAGTAACTCCACCTTCCCTCAACACCTCCAAACCAAGTCTTCAATGGACATGGAAAGGAAAAAAAAATTGACTAGGAATATGTGCATTCAACAGAAGCAAAGTTATTCAATCAAGCAACGTCAGAGTGATGAGACTAAGATGTCATAAATTGACATTGGGGAAAGAAGATCCACGTGCTCATGAGAAAATAGTAGATTCTTTATAGAAAATAAACAAGTTGTCTTGTTTGCACCCACCACTTGTCTGTCAGTCTGTTGTACTGTGGTGGCTTGCATCTTGCTGTGAGGCTGGAGGCTAAGCCACCAGTATTTCAAATACCAGCAGGGTCACACAGGTTTCAGCAGAGCTTCCAGATTAAGACATACTCAGAAGAAGGAAGGGACCATCCACATCAACCTTAATGACATGGATGGAGTAAAGCTTTCAGAACCTCCATTTACTGATGAGGTAAGATTGAAAACGGGAAGAAGCAGCTGCAAACATCCATTAATAATTAGAACATGGAGTGTATGAGGTATGAATCTAGGAAAATTGGAAGTTGTCAAAAATGACATGGAATGTATAAAGATTGACATCCTAGGTATTAGTGAGCTGAAATGGACTTGTATTAGCCATTTTAAATCAAACAATCACATTATCTACTCTGTCAGGAATGACAAATTGAAGAGGAATGGCGTGACATTCATCATCACAAAAAATATTTCAAGATCTATCCTGAAGTGCAATGCTGTCAGTGATAGGATAAAATCTATCTATGTGCCTACAAGGAAGACCAGTTAATACTACTATTCAAATTTATGCACCAACCACCAAAGTCAAAGATGAGGAAAATGAAGATTTTTACCAACTTCTGCAGTCTGAAATTGACCAAACATGCAATCAAGACATGTTGATTATTACTGGTGATTGGAATGTAAAACTTGGAAATAAAGAAAAACCACCATTAGTTGGAAAATATGGCCTTGGTGACAGAAAATACCCTAGAGATCACATGATAGACTTTTGCAAGACCAATGACTTTTTAATTGCAAATACTTTTTTTTTTCAGTAACATAAATCATGGCTATACATGTGGGCTTCACCAGATGGAGTACAAAGGAATCAGACTGACTACATCTGTGGAAAGAGGAGATGGAGAAGCTCAATATCTGGCCAAAACAAGGCCAACAGCTGACTGTGGAAAAGACCATCAACTGCTCATATGCAAGTCCAAGTTGAAGATGAAGACAATAAAACAAATCCATGAGAGCCAAAATATGACCTTGATTACATCCCACCTGAATTTGTTGTTGTTGTTGTTATGTGCCGTCGAGTCATACCTGACTCATAGCGACCCCTCCTTGGGTTTCCGAGGCAGTACCACTACGGAAGTAGGATTGCCCAAACGTCCTTCCGAGGAGTGGCTGGTGGGTTTGAACCACCAGCCGTCTGGTTAGCAGGCAAGTGTCTTAGCCACTATGCTACCAGAGCTCCCTGAATTTAGAGACCATCTAAAGAATAGATTTGATGCATTGAACACCAATGACTGAAAACTAGATGAATTGTGCGAGGGCATCAAGGACATCATGAAGAAAGCAAGAGGTCATTAAAAAGACAGGAATGGAAGAAAAGATAAAAGCAGATGTCAGAAGAGACATCTTGCTCTTGATGGAAAGTAGCTAAAGCAAATGGAAAAAAAATGACAAAATAAAAGAGCTGAACAGAAGATTTCAAAGAGCAACTCTAGAAAACAAAGTCAATTATTGTAACGAAATGTTTAAAGATCTGGAGTTAGAAAACCAAAAGGGAAGAACACACTCAGCATTTCTCAAGCTGAAGAAACTGAAGAAAAAATTCAAGCCTCAAGTTGCAATATTGAAAAATTCTATGGGCAAAATATTTACTGATGCAGGAAGCATCAAAAGAAAATGGAAGAAATACACAAAATCACTATACCAAAAAATATTAGTGACATATGATCAAGAATCAATGGTATTGAAGGAAAAAGTTGAAGATGAAGATGAAGAACAAGACTCCAGGAATCGACAGAATTCCCACCAAGATATTTCAACAAAGGGATGCTGCACTGGAGACAGTTACTAGTTTATGCTAAGAAATTTGGAAGACAGCTACCTGGCCAACTGACTGGAAGAGATTCATATTTTTACTCATTCCAAAGAAAGGTGATCCCACAGAGTGTGGAAATTATCAAACAATATCATTAATATCACATGAAATAAAATATTCCTGAAGATAATTCAAAAATGCTTGAAGCAATATATTGCCAGTGAATTTCCAGAAATGCAAGCTGGATTCAGAAGAGAATGTGGGATGAAGGATATCATTGCTGATGTCAAATGGATCTTGGCTGAAAGCAAAGAATACCAGAAAGATGTTTACTTGTGTTTTGTTGACTATGCAAAAGCATTTGACTGCGTGGATCATAACAAATTATGGATAATATTGAGAAGAATGGGAATTCCAGAACACTTGATTGTGCTCATGAGGAACCTGTACATAGACCAGGAGGCTGTCATTTGAACAGAAGAAGGGGATACTGCATGGTTTAAAACCAGGAAAGGAGTGGGTCAGGATTGTATACTTTCACCACATTTATTTAACCTGTATGCTGGACAAATAATCTGAGACACTGGAGTATACGAAGAAGAGTGCAGCATCAGGAGTGGAAAAGGCTCATTAATGACCTGTGATATGTAGATAACACAACCTTGCTTGGTGAAAGTGAAGATGACTCTGAAGCACCTACTGATAAAGATTAAAGACTACAGTCTGCAGTATGGATTACACCTCAACACAAAGAAATGAAAATTTTTACAACTGGACCAATAAGCAGTATCACAATAAATGGAGAAAAGATTGAAGTTGACAAGGATTTCATATTATTGGTTCCCCAGTCAACACCAATTGAAGCAGCAGTCAAGAAATCAGATGACACATTGCACTAGGCAAAGCTGCTGCAAGACTTTTTTAAAGTGCTGAAGGGCAAAGATGTCTCTTTGAAAACAAAGGTGTGCCTAACCCAAGCCATCTTATTTTCAACCGCCTCACCTGCTTGTAAAACCTGGGCAATGAATAAGGAAGATCGAAGAAGAGTTGATGCTTTTGAGTTGTGGGGTTGGTGAAGAATACTGAAAATACCATGGACTGCCAGAAGAACAAACAAGGCTACCCTGAAAAAAGTGCATCCGGAATGCTCCTTGGAAGCAAGAATGGCCAGATTTCATCTCACCTACTTTGGTCATGTTGTCAGAAGCAACCATTCCTTGGAGAAGGATATCGTATTTGGTAAAGCGGAAGGTTAGCAAAAAAGGGGAAGCCCTCAATGAGATGGATTGACAAAGTGGCTGCTACAGTGGGCTCAGGCATAGCAAGGCTGACACAGAACTGAGCAGTGTACTGCTCTGTTGTACATAGGGGCACTATAAGTCAGAGCTGACTCAATGTCACATAACAACAATAACAACAAAGCATTACTTGGCAGGCAAAGACAAAAAGTTGTTTTTCTTTCAAAGTGACTTTCAGTAAACTCTAGACCTGAGCTTCTTATCTTACTGCAATGCAGATTCTGAGTTAGAAGATCTGGGTTGGAGTCTGAAGTTCCCATTTCTAACAAGCACGAGCTGATGTTGACATTACTGGTCCATGGGCCACAATTTGAGTAGCAAGCCTAGAGGCTACTATTTGATGTGGATTTTTTTTTTTCCTTTCAGATTATGAGGGAGAAAAATCAGTAAACTGTAATTTTTCTATGGAGGAGTTTTAACGTACATTTTAAACTATTAATTCATCTATTAATTTTGATTAGTTAAACTGCAAAGCTGTGCATGTTCTTAATTCCTAGTTTAATATTATTAAATTTAGCAGCAACTCATGTGTTGCACTTCATATGTAGAGCATGACTGTTTGGAATCACTTTGGCATACTTTTACTCAGACATTTTAAAGTCCAACCAGTACTTATTGTCTTGAAAATATCCATTTAATTAGGGACCAGATCACAAAAGGAAAATCCGGGATTAGTTTACTATGGTTAGAAGGAGTTTCCAGGTTTATACTTCTTCCGCTAATGGTCATATTTTGTAAAATTTTCTTTTAGTTTTTGTGATGTAATCATAGAATGGTTTGAGCTGGGAAGAGTGAAAGGATTTTGACAATGTGAATGCAGTATGATCCCCTTCAACAAGCCCTAGAACCCCATTAAGAGTGTTGTGCAAAGCATAAAAGGTAGCCTGACCAAAAGAGGTCTGTTCTGGTAGCATAGTGCCTATGGCACTTGATTGCTAACCGGAAAGCTGGTGGTTCAAACCCACCAGCCACTCCTCAGAAGGAAGGTTGGGCAATCTACTTCTGTAGTGATACTGCCTCGGAAACTCAAGGAGGGGTCGCTATGAGTCGGGTCTGACTCGAGGGCACATAACAACAACAACGGGGATGCTGGGCCCAGAAGTCTTTATGCTCAGTTGGCCAAACAACAATCTATTCAAAACTATTAAAACATGCTTTGTGCAAAGATTTGATGCTTACGTTTAGACTCTAGATTCAAAAGACCTTGGGATATTCCCAGTGATTGAACTGAAGCTCAGAATTTTGCTTTTAGATCTAAAAGCAGCAGTGACATGGGCTTTGTTCTAGATTATAAATGGTGGGGAAATTCTCTGTGTTTTTTACCAAACACACTTTAAACAATCAAGTGATATAGTGCATACTCTGCCTAGATGGATTATAAATTGTCTTTAAAAGTGACAGTGCAAAGAATGTTGGAAAATAAAGATGTAGCAACTGAAAACCCAAAGCAAATATACTCTGAGAGACTGACTTTAAAAAAAACTTCCTGCAAAATTACTTTTTGATCTCGTGGTTTCCTTTTGAGAATTTGGACTCAATTTATTTTCCTAGCAAAGTCAAAATGACCCATACAATACATCTATATATAAGCAGTACTTATTTCATGGTTCCTTGGATCTGCCCTGAGATTTACTATTAAATGTTTACTCTATAAGCTATTAAAAAATATGTATTTAACATCAGAATAAAAGATACTGCCTTTCTAATGATTGACATCCATATTATCTCTGAAGTTCTGAGGTCTATTCAATGAGATGCTCCCAGTGTTTAATAAATGTCAGAGCTATGCTGATTCTGTTGCATAAGAAAAATGGAAATAATAATAAGAAAAGTGGAAATTACACTATCTGGAAGAAACTTCATGATAATACTGTATCCTTCATTTATTCATGAAAAAATGTATGCTGAGAAATGGAAACAGGTCAATCACTAAAGGACAAATATTTCATTAATTCACTATTGTAAAAAGTCAAAGAAAAGTTTATATATTGAAGGAAATTATTTTTTGTTGGTTATCAGTGATGGGCGAGGAGGTGAGGGAAAATTGCTAGATAGGTAAGAGACAAGTATTGATTTGGGTGAAAGGAAATGCAATATACCAAAAGTGAGTGACCAACACAGTAACACTAAGGAAAAAGTAGATACAGAGAAATGCACAAGAGGCACAGACAACAAAAATGGACACTTTTACACACACAATTTGGTATTATCAGTAACAGCAAACATTAACCTATGGGTAGATGCATAGATAGACAGGCTGAATGACCAGCTATGTCTAGGTAAAAAGGGAATAAACCCATGACCATATATAAGTTTGGCAGATGATATTTCTACATACACATTTGTATGTACTGTAAGAATGTCCTTATAAAAAGAACTAACAGAGGAAAAAGTTATGATAACTCCTTAGCCAAAGCCAACCACCCTGGGGGAGTGAGTGGTTGGACTTGTGGGCTCAGGATCATGGTCATGGGGAATATCAAGCTCAATTGGCATAGTATACTACACAAAAACATTGTTCTACATCCTAATTTGATGAGTAGTGACTGGGGTCTCAAAAGCTTGCAAAGAGCCATCTAGATGCAACAGTTGGTCTCTGGAGCAAAGGATAATGAGAAAGACTAAAGATGCATGGACACAATTAGTCCAAGGGACTAATGGACCATGTGAACCTCAGCCTACCTGATCTTGAGACGAGAAGAACTAGATGGTGCCCAACTACAACTCTCAAGCAGTCAGAAAGGAGTCAGTGCAGGAGATCCTGGAAAGAGTAGGAAAAATGCAAAACAAAACTCAAAATCATAAAAAAAGACCAGACTTACTGGTCTGACTGACACAGGTGAAACCCCCAAGACTAGAGCCCCTAGTCACTCTTCCAGCCTGGAAATGAATTCACTTTCATGGCTTCCAGACAAACAATGGACAGGCATATAAGGTGAACATTTACATTAGGTAGGTACACTCCTTAGAACAAGCAATCATGGAAGATCAGAAGGCTAGTATTTGCCCAGGGAGATAGCTTAGAGGACAGAAATGCATAGGAAAGAAGACAAAGGGAAGAGGTTAGATCAGGGAGGCATTGTGAAGAGGCCTATTATATTATGGGGATTGTAATCAGTGTCATGAAAAAATGAAAAAAAAAAAAATGTACGAACTGCTCTGGTGAAAATGAATTTGCTCTGTAAACTTTCAACCAAATCACACTAAAAAACATTATATATATATATATATATATATGCAAACAGCTATGTACTATCGTCAAGTCGGATCAGACTCATAGTGACCTCTCCTTGGGTTTCTGAGGTGGTATCACTATGGAGGTAGATTGCTCAACCTTCTTTCTGAGGAGTGGCTGGTGGGTTTGAACTGCCAGCCTTCTGGTTAGCAGTCAAGTGACTTAGGCACTATCCTATCAGAGTTCCCTCTCAATAGTTAGTTATTATTAATTCCTGTATGGAGATCAGCTAGCACATAGATTGAGGAAGGTCTACTGGATTTAAGGAAGATTGTTGTTGACTTTATAATGTTGGCAGACATAAAAGTGCAATTGCTTGTAAGGAAGTTGTTGTTGTTGTTATGTGCCGTCGAGTCGGCCCCGACTCATAGCGACCCCTCCTTGGGTTTCCGAGGCAGTATCACTACGGAAGTAGGATTGCCCAACCTTCCTTCTGAGGAAGTAGAAACAGTAATTCTGGCCCACTCTTTCTTCAGAGGAAAACAAAGGAAGCATTAGTACTGAAACAAGGTTGTCTATGGAAAGTGGAAATGGGAGTGGAAAAGGGACTAGATGAAAACCATTGAGGAGAGAGTATCAGAGTTCAACACATAGTTAATTTAGGAATGCTAAACAAAACCAAAAATCAGTTAAAATTAGATAATATAGATTTGTAATCACCTGGTGTGTGACTAATTCAGCAATGTTCTATGGGTGAAAAAAGTAGGGTAGTTAAAGTGGAAAATGCAAATGATTCACACCTTGGTGTTGAGATAGTGAACTCAGTGAATGCTTCTTTGCCTGTGTTAGGAGTTCAGTAAATATTTGCTTAAATGAATTATGAATGGAAGGAATTTAGGTTATGAATAAAGGCAGAACATAATATTTGATTACCATTTTATTAATATATTCCCTTATTAAAGGTTGTCTTAACATTTCTGATTACAGTTTTTTGAATTCAATGACTTTTTAAGGGTAAATCTGTGTATGAGTGATCTCTAAGCAATCTGAATTCTTTCATGTTTGTATAGTTGTTACATGTTTTGGAAAATGTATTGCTATTTTATCCTAATGAATGCATATAACTCCAACTGTTCATCTTTGTGTATTTTCTATTGCTTTTTGGAAATGAAAAAAGACTCTGAGTTTGACAGGGACATTAATTTAGTAGAAACCAGGAAAATATTGCTTACTTCTGTCTATCCTTAAAATATTCTTTCTTATATTATGAGAGATGACAGGATTGCAGTGTTGACTGTTGAGAGTTTATAATGATATTTGCCTTTGATTTTTCAATTTTTACTTTGGATATAAATGGCAGTGGGTGAGACAAAGTCAGCACTCTTGTTCAGCAGAGACAAAGACTATAATTCACCAACTTCCATCCTGGGAATGTGAACTTTCCCATATTTATTTTATTTGTTTGGAAATAGTTAATTTAAACTAAGCTCAACAAATGGAATTAACTTAGTGTACTTAAAACTCCACTTTAAACTCTCTACAATCCTGGCAATGATAATCTAATTGCCTGCATCAGGCTCCTAAGAGGGCTCACTGCACCTCTTCCTAGGCTCCCATTCCAGGGCTTTGATCCATAATTTTTCCCATTCTGGCTATCACTCCAGTACAACAACATTTTACAAATTTAGGTCTGTTCCAACTGGCCATAACTGAACAAGTTTGAACCATTTTGAAACTCTGATTTCTTCATTTAAAAATGTTTAGGGACTTCCAGAAAGATGACGGAATGGGCAGACAAGCTATACAGACCCTCTTCAACAAAGAAAAGAGAAACCAATTAACACAGATGCAGAAGATAATCCTGGAGTCTTGAACTTTCAAAGGAAGGATACAGAAGTAGATTAAACACCAACTAGTAGAAAAACTGGGAGCTCTGGTATCATAGTGCCTAAGGCAGCAGACTGCTAACCAGAAGGCTGGTGGTTCAAACCCACCAGCCACTCCTCGGAAGGAAGGTTGGGCAATCTACTTCCATAGTTATACAGACTCGGAAACCCAAGGAAGAGTCACTAGGAGTCAGGTCCAACTCGACTGCACATAAGAACAACAACAGCAACAGTAGAACAACCTGAAGGTAAACAGTAAGTAAGAAGACAAACGGAGTGGTGGACTGTCAGTTATCCTGATGGCATGGACAACCTGAATATTTTTAAGTGGTATTAGGACCTGAGAATTAACCTAAACATCGACCCTGCTTGCCAAGGGCTTCATGGCTGACTGCTGTGGTGGGTGATGACTAAAAAGGGAAACAGCAAAGAAGGAGACAAACTGAGCTGTGGACTTTTGGCTGTCTGGAGGATACAGATATTTTGAATCTTTATAAATGGTGGCCATTTTAGGTATTTAAAGTGACAGCATTCTTATTCAGATTCCAGGGACCTAAGGATAGGCTCCATTTGCCAAAAACATCATGGGGGCTGATGATTGGACAGGAGACAAGTGGTGAGTGCATAATTTCTGCCAACAAGTGAATAGTGAATAGAGGGGGAGCTCTGGTGGCATAGTGCCTAAGTCACTTGATTGCTAACCAGAAAGTTAGTGGTTCAAACCTACCAGCCACTCCTCAGAAGGAAGATTAGGCAATCTACTTTGGTAGGGATACTGCCTCGGAAACCCAAGGAGGTGTGCTATGAGTTGGAGACTATGCAACAGCACATAACAACAACAACAACAACAGTGACTGGAGGAGCACAGCATCTTGCTTACTCAGATACATCCAAACAGAACAAAGAAAACAAAAACCTTGGGTGAATCACTCCATCATACAATCATCAACTAAATAGAACCACAAAAATGTCACACTGTCTTGGAGATAACAGACCATCACTGTCCTCACAAAGAAGCAAGATAAAGCAGGAGAAATAAGGCCAGGACATAGATTCAGAACCCAACCCTGAGGAAGAAGCAACATTGGAACTACCTGATAAGGATTTCAAAAGAATTATATTTAGGACCTTCAACAGATTGAGAGACATATCAAGGAAAACACTGACAAAATTGAGGAAAACACATAGAAAACTCTAGAACCATTTCAGAAGACAATACAAGAACAGAATGACAAAATAAATGAAAAATTAGAAATGATACAAAATCTACAGACAGAAATCCAGAAGATTAATACTAAATTCTCAGAAATAGATAGCATACTGAATGGGAAAAGTAGGAGAATTAAATCAATGGAAGACAGAATTAGTGAGACTGAAAACAAATACCTCGATACTTCTTTGAAAAGAAATCAATCAGGAAAAAGATCAAAACAAAATGAAG
>NW_006922538.1:214107-216853 GCF_000298275.1 Orycteropus afer afer
GGGTTTGAACCGCCAGCCTTCTGGTTAGCAGTCAATTGCCTTAGCCACTATGCTACCAGAGCTCCTGATATTATGAAAGATGAGAATATATCCATTCAATAAGGGCAATGAACCCTGAACAGGATAGACTCAAAAAGAAAATCACTAAGACATATCATCATTGAGCTCACCAAAACCAAACACAAAGAAGGACTCCTGAAAGCAGCATCGGAAAAACAAAAAGTTACAAAGGACAACAAATAAGAATAAACTCTGATTTCTCAGCAGAAACCATGCAGGTGAGAAAGCAACGGGATAGTATATATAAAACCCTTTAAGAGAAAAATATTCCAATCAAGAATTATATACCCAGCAAAATTGTCCCTCAAATATGATGATGAAATTAGGACATTTTCAGATAAGCAGAAATTAAAGGAATTTGTTAAAACCAGACCAACCTTACAAGAGATGCTAAAAGGGAGTCCTTTGAACAGAAAATCAAGAACAGCAAATAACAACCAACACACATGATGACAACCAATCTAGTCATGGAAGTATCTAAAGTAAATAAGTTTACAAGATTGTAAGCAGGCAACCAGAGATGTTGTTTGTTGTTGTTATGTGGCGTCAAGTCGGACCCAACTCACAGTGACCTCTCCTTGGGTTTCTGAGGCAATACCACTATGGAAGTAGATTGCCCCATCTTCCTTCCGAGGAGTGGCTGGTGGGTGTGAACCGCCAGCCTTCTGGTCAGCAGTCCAGTGCCTTAGGCACTACATTACCAGAGCTCCCGGCAACCAGAGATATCAATTGGCAAATGAGGATTACTACAAACAAAAAAGAGGGAAAAATAGTGTAGTTATGAACTTCTAAATGGTGAGGAAGTCAAGAGAGTTTCAAGACAGAATAGATTCTTCTAAATTTGGGGACACAATTATAAATCATAGAATAACCTCAAAGGAAAATGGTAAACCTTCACATCACAATAAAAAAGAGGACAAGCACAAATATTTAGCAAATACTAAAACAATAGCAACAAAGGAAATAATAACATGATTCATAAATATAATAAACTCAGCACAGAAAATTATATGGAACAAAGAAACCAGGAACACCACAAAAAAACATATAACAAAATGACAGCAAACAATTCACACTTGTCAATAATTAAACTGAATGTCAGTGATTAAATGTACCACTCAAGAGATGGAGAGATGCAGACTGGATGAGAAAACATAAATCATTAATATGCTGTATACAAGAGACACATTTTAGAGAGAAAGACACAAATCAAAGGTTGGAAAAAGATATATCAAGCAAATGGCAACCACAAAAGAGCAGGAATGGCAATATTAATTTCTTATAAAACTGACTTTAAAACAAAATCCACCAGAAGAGACACTAAAAAAAAAAAAAAAAAAAAAAACCCTAAACCCACTGCCATCAAGTCGATTCAACTCATAGTGACCCCTCTTTGGTTTTCCAAGGCAGTATTTCTATGACAGCAGGTTGCCTAATCTTCCTTCTGAGAAGTGGCTCATGAGTTTGAATCTCCAACCTTCTGGTTAGCAGTCAAATGCCTTAGGCACTGCACCACCAGCATTCCCCATAAGAGACAAGGAAGGGTATTATATGATTAAAGGATCAATTGAACAAAAGGATGTAACCATAATAAATATCTATGGACCCAATGAATGAGCCCCATAAGACATATATCAGACTTTAACAGAATTGAAAAGACAAATAGATGACTCCACAGTTATAGTAGGAGACTTTAATATACCACTTTCAGTGAGAGATAGAACTACTGAAAAGAAACTCAACAAAGACACAGATGAACGAAACAATACAACCCACCAACTTGACTTTATAGACATCTACAGAGCACTTCACCAAACAATAAAATTCTTTTCCAGTCCACATAAAACATTCTCCATGATAGATCATATCATAGGTGACAAAGTAAGCTTCAATAAATTTTAAAACATTGAAATACTGCAGAACATCTTCTCAGATAACAGTGCTGTCAAATTAGAAATCAACAGTAAGAAGGTCAATGGAAGAAGAGCAAACACATGGAAACTAACAAAACCTGCATCCAAAACAACTGGGTAAAAGGAGAAATAAAAAATGAAATTTAAAAAAATCCTTGAATCAAATGAGAGTGAAAACACAACACACCAAAGTCTTTTGGACACAGAAAAGCAGTGATCAAAGGCCAATTTAGAGCAATAAATCCACACATCAAAAAAGAAGAACGTCAAAATCAACATCTTACAAAACTTAGAAGAAGAGCAGCAAAAAAGGCCTACAGTCACCAGAAGAAAAGAAATAATACTCAAGCAGAAATAAATGAAACAGAAAATGGAAAGACAATAGAAGAAATCAACAAGACTAGAAGTTGGTTTTCTGAAAAGATTGATAAAATTGACAAAATTAACTTGCCCCCAAAACCCAAATTCACTGCTGTCCTCTTGATTGGACTCATAGTGACCCCTCCTTGGGTTTCCAAGGTAGTATCTCTAGAAGTAGATTGCCCAATCTTCTCTCAGAGGAGTGGTTGGAGTGAGTTTGAAACACCAGCTTTTTGGTTGGCAGTCAAATGCCTTAGGCAAATTTAACAAAGGGAAAGAGGAAGAGAATAAAAATAACATAAATAAGAAGTGAATTGGGTGATGTCACAACAGACATTATGACCAAGTAGGGTTCGTATCAAATATGCAAGGATGGTTCAACATTAGAAAAACAATGTCATCCACCACATAAA
>NW_006922538.1:217328-221133 GCF_000298275.1 Orycteropus afer afer
AGAGACTGAAACCATTCCCCTTGTGAACAGGAACCAGACAAGGATGCCCTCTATCACCACTTCTATTCAACATTGTACTGGAAGTCCTAGCCAGGACAATAAGGCAAGAAAGGAAAATCAAAGACATCCAAATTGGTATGGAAGAAGTAAAACTATCCCTATTTGCTGATGATATGATCCTATACATAGAAAATCCAAAAGACTCAGCAAAAAGCTACTGGAACTAATTGAGAGATTTGGCATAGTGGCAGCCAAGACTAACATCAAAAAATTAGTTGGATTCCTGTACATCAACAAAGAGATTGCTGAAAAGGAAATAAGGAAATCAATACAATTTACAATGGCTACCCCCAAAATAGAATACCTGGGAATAAATCTCACTAGGGACACAAAAGTCCTGTACAAAGAAATAAAAAAACACTACTTCAGGAAACCATAAGAGATATATGTAATTGGAAGAACATACCATGCTTGTGGATAGGGAGATTGAACATTGTAAAAATGTCAATTCTACCCAAAGTAATCTATACATTCAGTGCGACCCCAGTCCGATCTCATCAACAGTCTTTGTTGTTGTTGTTGTTATGTGCCGTCGAGTCAGCCCCGACTCATTTTCTGTCTTGTTGAACATTGCTATTAGTGCTTCGGCAAGATGGTAAATCATTGTTTTGATTTGCTTCTCTCTAATGGCTAATGATCCTGAACATTTCTTCATGTGTTTGTTGTTGTTGTTGTTGTTGTCACCTGAATATCCATTTGGTGAAGTGTCTATTCATGTCTGCTGGCCATTTTTGAAATGGATTGTTTGTCTTTGTTATTGAGGTGTTGAGGTTTTCCTATAAATTTTAGAGATAAGTCCTTTGTCAGATATATAATTGCCAAATATTTTTTCTCAATCTGTAGGTTCTCTTTTGACTCTTTTGAAGAAGTCTTTGGAAGCACATAAAAATTTAATTTTTAGAAGGTCCCATTCATCTAGTTTCTCTTCTGCTGTTTGTGCATTTTGGGTCATGCTTAACAGTCTATTTATGCCACATATTTGTTGTTGTTGTTGTTGTTATGTGCCGTCGAGTCAGACCCGACTCATAGCAACCCTTCCTTGGGTTTCCGAGGCGGTATCACTACGGAAGTAGATTGCCCAACCTTCCTTCTGAGGAGTGGCTGGTGGGTTTGAACCACCAGACTTCTGGTTAGCAGTCAAGTGCCTTAGGCAGTATGCTACCAGAGCTTCTATGCCATATATTATGGTCCCTAAATCTGTCCCTATTTTTTTCCTTGAGGAACTTTGTAGTTTTAGGTTTCACAGTTAAGTCTTTGATCCATATGGAGTTACTTTTTGTGTGTAGTGCCAGGGACAAATCTTGTTTCATTTTTCTGCAAATGGATATCCAGTTTTGCCAGCACCATTTGTTAAAGAGACAATCTCTTCCCATGTAATGAATTTCAGTGCTTTGTCAAAAATCAGCTACCATGTTAATGGATCTATTTCTGGATTCTCAATTCTGTTCCACTGAAAATAACAAATGCTGATGATGATGTGGAGAGAGATAGGGACTCTCATACACTGCTGGTGGGACTGTAAAATGATACAATGATGGTGGAAAGCAGTATGGCGATTCTTTAAGAAGTTGGAATTAGAAATACTATTTGACCCAGCAATTCCATTACTAGGTATATATCCTAAAGAAATGAGAACCAGGACAAAAACAGATATACGCACACCCATGTTCATTGCAGGACTATTTACAATAGCAAAAAGATGGAAATAACCTAGACGCCCATTAACAAAACATGGATAGCTAAACTGTGTACATATAAACAATGGAATGCTATGTAATCCTACAGAATAGTGTAGAATATTAAAAACACTGCATAACATGGATGAACTTGGAGGACATTATGCTGAGTGAAATAAGTCAGTCAGTCAATCACAGAAGGACAAATATTGTATTAGTCCACTATTGTGAAAAATCAAAGAAAAGTTTGTATATGGAAGGAAACTTTCTTTGTTGGTTACCAGGGGTAGGTGAGGAGGGGAGGGACACTGCTAGATAGGTAGAGACAAGTATTGATTTGGGTGAAGGGGAAAAGCCATGCACCATATGTGAGTGATCAACTCGGTGGCTTTGAGGAAGAGAAAGACATATCTCACATAGGTACATGTGAGATACAACAAAGATGAACTCTTTTGCACATACAGTACTGCATTGTCAGTGATGGCAAATGTTGATTTCTGGGTGGATAAGTGTGTGGGCAGGATGAACAATTAGGTTTGTCTAGTCTGACTCAACAGCACATAACAACAACAACAGGAAGTGAGGAGTGTGCCCATGACCATGTATAGAGTTGACAGATGATGTTTCTACAAGTGTGTTTGAATGTTCTGTAGGAATGTCCAGGTATACAGTAGAGCTGATAAGGGGCAAGATTCTGGTGACTTCTTGGCCACAGCCAGCTATGCAAGGGTGTGAGTAGTTGGAATTGTGGGCTAAGGACCATGGTCCCAGGGGACATCAAGCTCAATTGGCATAACATACTACACAAAAACATTGTTTCATATCCTACTTTGGCAAGTAGCATCTGGGATCTTTAAAGCTTTCAAGCAGCCATCTAAACATGATGATGGGTCTCTCCTCGAACAGAGCAAAGAAGAATGAAGAAATCCAAAGATGCATGGAAACAATTAGTCTAAGGGACTGTTAGACTATGTGATCCTCAGCCTACATGACCATGAGACAAGAAGAATTAGATTGGGCTGGCTACCACTGTCAACCATTTGGAGGGGTAATCTGTGTAGGAGATCCTGGATAGAGTGGGAGAACAATGTGGAACAAAACTCAAAGTTATAAACAAAAACACACAAAAAACAAGGCTTGGTCATCTGGTAGAGCCTGGTGAAATCCCTGAGACTATGGTTGCTAGCTGCCCTCCGGTCTAGAATTGAACCCTTGTGGCTTTCAGCCAAATAAAAGACTGGCATATGGGGTAAACATTTACATCAGATAGATACACTCCTTGGGGAGATCAATCATGGGAGAGCAGAAGGGCAGTGTATGCACAGAGAGACTGCTCAGGGGACGAGAGTTCACGGGAGGGAAGGACACAGGGAAGAGGTAACTATGGGGAGGAAGTGGGAAGAGAGATGTTACATTGTGGAAAATTAAAGTCAATGTTATGAGACAAAATGTGTATGCACCACTGTTTGGAAAATGAAATTGCTCTGTAAACTTTCACCAAAATCACACACACACACAGAGTTGGAATTAGAAATACCATTTGACCCAGCAATCCCATTACCAGGTATATATCCTAAAGAAGTGAGAGCCAGGACAAGAACAGATATATGCACACCCTATGTTTATTGCAGCACTATTTATAATAGCAAAAATGTGCAAACAACCTAGGTGCCCACCAACAGAAGAATGGATAACCATACTAAGGTGCACACACACAATGAAATACTATCTAATACTAAAGAATAATGTGTTGTCATTGTTGTTAGATGCTGTTGAGTCGTTTCTGACTCATAGCAACCCTATGCACAGTACAACAAAACACCGCCCGATCCCACGCCAGCTCCGTGATCCTTGCTATACTTGAGCACATCGTTGCAGCCACTGTGTCAACCCATATCATTGAAGGCCTTCCCCTCTTTCGTCAACCCACCACCTTGCCAAGCATGACATCCTTCTCCAGGGAATGGTCCCTTTTGACAACATGACCAAAGTAGGTGAGACGAAGTCTGGCCATTCTCACTTCCAAGGAGCATTTCGGCTGCACTTCCTCCAGGACAGATCTGTTAGTT
>NW_006922538.1:222243-222802 GCF_000298275.1 Orycteropus afer afer
ATGGGTACAAATATGGATTTCTTCCAGTCAGTTGGTCAGGTAGCTGTCTTCCAAATGTCTTGGCATAACTGAGTGAGTGCCTCTAGTGGGGCATCTATTTGTTGAAATATCTCAATGGGTATTCCATCAATTCTTGGAGCCTTGTTCTTCGCCAGTTCCTTCATTGCAGCTTCAGGTTCCTCCTTCAGTACCATTGGTTGTAGATCATATGCCACCTCCTGAAATGGATGAAGATCGATCAGTTCTTTTTGGTACAGTGACTCTGTGTATTCTCCATCTTCTCTGATGCTTCCTGCATCATTCAATATTTTGCCCATAGAATCTTTCAACATTCCAACTCGAGGGTTATATTTTTCCCTAATTTCTTTCAGCTTGAGAAATGCTGAGCATGTTCTTGCCTTTTGGTTTTCTAACTCCAGGTCTTTGCACATTTCATTATAGTAATTGGCTTTGTCTACTTGAGCTGCTCTTTGAAATCTTCAGTTCAGCTCTTTTATCTTGTCACTTCTTCCATTTGCTTTAGCCACTCTCCACTCAATGACAAGTTTCAGAATCTCTT
>NW_006922538.1:225448-226021 GCF_000298275.1 Orycteropus afer afer
TCTTCTGGTTTTCGGTCATTGGTATTCAATGCATCAAATCTATTCTTTAGATGGTCTCTAAATTCAGGAGGGATATATTCAAGATCATATTTTGGTTCTCGTGGACTTGTTTTAATAGTCTTTAACTTCAAGTTGAGCTTGCATATGAGTAGTTGATAGTCTGTTCCATAATCAGCTCCTGGACTGGTTTTGACTGAAGATATGAAGTTCTCCCATTGTCTCTTGTCACAGATGTAGTCAATCTGATTCCTGTGTGTTCCATCTGGTGAAGTCCACATATACAGCCACTGTTTGTGTTACTGAAGAAAGATATTTGCAATAAATAAGTCGTTGGTCTTGTAAGATTCTACCATGCGATTTCCAGCATTATTTCTTTCACGAAGGCCAAGTTTTCCAACTACTGATGATTCTTCTTTGTTTCCAACTTTTGTATTCCAGTCACCTGTGATAGTTAACACATCCTGATTGCATGTTTGATCAATTTCAGACTGCAGAAGTTGATAAAAATCTTCAATTTCCTCATCTTTGGCTTTGGTGGTTGATGCATAAATTTGAATAATAGTAGTATTAATG
>NW_006922538.1:226396-231337 GCF_000298275.1 Orycteropus afer afer
GATGATGCAGCTCTTTCCCAGTCCTATTTTGAGAGCCTTCTAACCTAAGTGACTCATCCTCCTCCTCTGTATTGGACAATGTTTCCAGACTATTCATAAAGTTTTGCAGTAATGTACCAGTGTTTCTTTGCTATTCATAAGGTTTTCCCTTGCCAATACTTTGAGAAGTGGATAGTCTCTTCCTTCTTCCTAGTCTGTCTCAGTCTGCAAGCCAAGCCGATACCTGTGCACCATGTGCACCCTGCTAGGTTTGAAACACTGGTGGCACAGCCTCAAGACTCACAGCAACATGTCGCCACAGTAGGATAAACTGACAGACAAGTTGTCTCCCTTACCCGTTGGAAACCTCTCCAACCTCCCCTTACCTGGAACCCTACTGCTGTCTCCTCTCTCTGTCCCGGTCCCCCTGGCCTTTTTCTGTCCTTTCCCCCACTTTCCCACCTGACCACTTGTGGGGCGTGGCCTGGGTTCCCTCCCTTCACCTTGATCCCTGGAGCTGTAGAATCTGCAAAACACTGTATAACATGAATGAACTTGGAGGACATTAGTGAGTGAAATAAGTCAATTCCAAAAGGACAAATATTGTATTAGTTGATTATTGTAAAAAGCCAGGGAAACGTTTATACATGGAAGGAAATTTTCTTTGTTGGTTACCAGGGGTGGTAAGGGAGGGGAGGAAACACTGCAAAAATAAAATAAAAATAAAATAAATAAAAATGCTTAAATGACAATAATGTTTGCTTTACAATGATGTTGGAGTGTTAGGTGAGATGTGGAGTAGTGTCTAAGGCATTTGACTGCTAACCAGAAGGCTGGCAATTCAAACCTACCAGCCACTTCTCGGGAGGAAAATTGGGCAGTCTACTTCTGTAGTGATATTGCCTTAGAAATCCAAGGAGGAGTCGCTATGAATCAGATCTGACTCAACAGCAGTGAGTGAGATATGAAAAATTATCTCAAAAGAATATTTTCATTCTTTGGGAGTGAGAGATTGCTTTTATTCACAGTAATACTTGTGTAACTACTTTAAATATATCCATATTGTAAAATGTTAATAAAATTAAAATTTTAATAAGAAATAATCCACATAATATTGAACTTTGAAGCACTGTAGGCTTCTTCATTCAAATAGTAATAAAACCTGGATGTCCATTTTACTATTTTTCAACATTATTCTGTGAGTTTTGGACAAAAGAATATTAACAGATACACATTACAAGGAGGAACTGTAATTGTCATTATTGTGAGTTTGGTTTGGTTTGGTTTATGTGTAGGTTATCCACCTGAAGAATCCTTTAGAGGAACAGTTAAAAAAGAGTGCTGCTGTGTGCCTTTGAGGTCATTCCAACTCCTAATGAATGACCTAACAGCAACCACGCATGACACAGTAGAACTGCCCATAGGATTTCCTAGGCTGTAGTCTTTACGGGAATTGATTGCCAGGTATTTTCTCTCATAGAAGGGCTGGTTGTTTTGAACTGTTGATCTTTCAGTTAGCAGCTGAACACTTACCCATTGTATCACGAGGACTGCTTACTGAAAAAGGATCTCAATAAAGTGGCTAAAGTAGAGAAAAATAGTTTTTCTATGTAATCACAATGAACAGTTTTTGTCAAATTATAGAAAAAAAATCCTAATTACATTAGGTACATAAAAACTACATAGCTTGTAATAATCTTATCAAGGAACATGAAGATTTTTATTTAAAATAATGCTTAAGTATATCTGATAATGCATAGGATTCAATTATTAGACTCAGAAGAAGTAGCTTACTTGGTGTCAAACTTTGCTAAGAATTCAAAGACACAGAAAATAGTCAGACAGGAAAAATCTGAGATTACAACACAGCTCTTCAGAAAAGATATGGATCATGTCCATAGTCCTTCAGAAACTCCATGCTAGTTGCGGCTGCTTCCACTTATTTATTCACCTCTCAACATTTCAGATGATTAAAATTTTTAGACTACACATACTGCATTATTGCTGGCTTTTCTCTATCAATATACTGATGAGGACTATTTCCCACCATTTCTTTTTTAATATTAATTTATTTTGTCATTGCTGTTGAGAAAATATATAGCAAAACATACATCAGTTCAACAGTTTCCACATATACCAGTTACTGACATTGATTACATCCTTCAAGTTGTGTAAAACTCCTTTCTCTATGTTGTTCCTCCCCCACAGTCATAAACTCACTGCCCCATAAGGTTGTTATCTAATCTTTCCAAGTGCTACTATTAATTTGATCCCATATAGATAACTCTTAAAAGAGCATAATACTCAAGGCATACATTTTTTTTTTTTTTTGCTATTTAAGTTAAACTATTGTTTGGTTTTAGGGGCTCTAGTGGCATAGTGCCTAAGGTATTTGACTGCTAACCAGAGGGTTGTCGGTTCAAACCCACCAGCCACTCCTCAGAAGGAAGGTTGGGCAATCTACTTCCGGAGAGATACCGACTGGGAAACCCAAGTAGACCTCATTATGAGTCGGGTTCGACTCGACGACAGTGAGTTAGTTATTGTTTGGTTTTAGGAAGACTTCAGGGAATATTTTAATTTAAGGTTTCAACGTTATCTCAGAGTAATAGTTTTGGCCATTCATGCAATCTTCATGGCTGTAGGAAGTCTGAAGTCCATGAGAATTTTGAAAATTTGCTCTGCTTTTTCTGCCTTTTGATCAGTATTCTTCTATGGAATCTTTGATCCAAATGTTCAGTAATGGTAGTTGGGCCCCATCCAGTTCTGGTCTCATGGCAGAGGAGGTAGTTGTTCATGGAAGCAATTAGCCACACATTCCATACATTCCTCCTATTTCTTACTCCCTTCCTCTGTTGTTCAGGAGAATAGAGACCAATTGTTGTCCTTGGATGGCCACTTGTAAACTTTTAAAACCCCAGGAACTATACAACAAATCAGGAAGTAGAACAAAAGCACTAAGTATGTTATTAGCCAATGAACTTGGATGTCCCATGAAACCATGATCCTAAATTCCAAGAGGTTTTTGTTTTACATGAGCAGCTTCAGCAGCTACTATATATATATATATATATATATATATATATATATATATATATGTATATGTAATCCTTGTAAATATATCTATCACACAACTTTTTCCAACTGAACTTTTTACAAGTGTACAATTTATTGACAGCAAGTACAGTACTTGGCTGTGTAACCCTACCCTAATCACAATATTTCTATCACCATTAACCTCCACTTTCTCTCTCTCTCTCCTGACCCTGGTAATCACTAATAAACTTTATTCTCTACTCATTTACCCTTTCTCGTCTTTTTATGTAAGTGTTGTTGTTGTTATGTACCGTCGAGTTGGATCTGCTTCATAGTGACCCCTCCTAGGGTTTCCGAGGCAGTATCACTATGGAAGTAGATTGCCCCATCTTCCTTCTGAGGAGGTCAGACAATATTTGTCTTTTTCTGATGGGCTTATTTTACTCAACATAATCTCTTCTAGCTCCAACCACACTTCTTTTCTCCTATCGGCTGAGTATTCTATTATATGTATGTAGCACATTTTGTTTATCCATTCTTCTGTTGTGAATATTTAGATTGATTCCACCTTTTGGCTATTGTGAATAGTTCTGCAATGAACATTGTTATACAAGTCTATGTTTTTCTTTTTTTAGGATCCTTATTTATTTATTTTTTTAATTGTGATTTGGGTGAAAATTTACAGAGCAAATTCACTTTGTATACAGCTGTTCACATACACTGTCTCATGACATTGACTACAATTTACCACAATGCAACAGCTCTCCTCCCACTTCCTCCCCATAGTTACCTCTTCCCTGTGTCTATCCCTCCATGCACTTCTGCCCTCGAGCTGTCTCCCTGTGCATAAACAGCCCTTCTTTCTCCCCTGATTTATCTCTCTAAGGAGTGTATCTACTTGTTGTAAATATTCAGCTCATATGCCTGTCTTTTGTTTGGCTGGAAGCCACAGAAGTGTGTTCAATTCCAGACCTGAAGGGCAGGTAGGGGCCATAGTCTCAGTGGTTCCACCAAGGTCTATCAGACCAACAAAACTGGTCCCCATTTTTTTTCCCCCAAATGATTTTGAGTTTTGTTCCACATTGTTCTCCCTCTCTAGCCAGGCTCTCCTACATAGATCCCCCTCTGAGTAGTTGACAGTGGTAGCCAGGCACCATCTATTTCTTCTGGTCTCATAGTAGTACAGGCTGCAGATTGCATGGTGTACCAGTTGCTAGGACTAATTCTTTTCATCAGTCTTTGGTTTTCTTCTTTCTTCTTTGCTCTGGATGAGGAGAGACCCATCATTGCATCTAGATGGCTGCTTGCAGGCTTTTAAGATCCCAGTTGCTTCTTAACAAAGTAGGAGGTGGAACAATGTTTTGTGTAGTATATTATGCCAGTTGTGCTTGATGTCTCCTGTGACTATGGTTCCAAGCCCACAGGTTCAACTACTCTGTCCCTCTGGGTAGCTGGCTGTGACCAAGAAGTGACTACAACCGTGTCCCTTGTCAGCTCTACTATACACCTGGGAATTCAGATCATACAAATACACTTATAGGACTATTGTCAGCCAACCCTATACAGGGTCTTGGGTACATTCCCCACTTCATAGACATACCTAATAGTTCAGCCTGTCCACCCATCTATCCACCCATATATGCATGTTTTCCTTCACTGACAACACAGTACTGTATGTGCAAAAGGGTTCATCTTTGTTGTCTGTATCTCTCATGTACCTCTCTATGTCTTTCTCTTCCTCAATGCCACCTTGTTGATCACTCACATTTGGTACAGTGCCCTTCTCTTCACCCAAATCAATACTTATCTCTACCTATCTGACAGTGTCCCCTCCCCACCCCTGGTAACCAACAAAGAAAATTTCCTTCCATAGATAAGCTTTTCCTTGACTTTTTACAATAATGGACTAATGCAATATTTGTCCTT
>NW_006922538.1:233882-235172 GCF_000298275.1 Orycteropus afer afer
TTTTTTGATGTGTGCATTTATTGATATATATTGGCCTCTGATCACTGCTTTTGCTGTGTCCCAAAGATTTTGGTATGTTGTTGTTCTGGTTACCTAGTGCTGCTCTAACAGAAATATACCACAAATGGGATGGCCTTAACAAACAGGAGTTTATTCTTACAATTTGAAGGCTCTAAGTCCAAGTTCAAAGTGCCAAGCTCTCGGGGCTGGGTGAAAACCCCTCAACCTTGGGCTTCAGCATTGCCTCCAGCTCCAGGCCTACTGAAGCTAGAGGCATTTCTTCACTCAGACAGCTGCTGGCTGCTGAGGCTGAGAAGCCCCAAGGTTGACAAATAAAAAGGCACAGTCCCCGTGTTACCAAACTACACTGCAAGCCATTGTAAGTCTCAAAGTCTGCAGAGCATAGCAGGCTGCTGAGCAACAACATGGCTACATGTAGTTCCAAGTGTGCCATAGGCTAGAGACCATTCCCAAGGTTTCTCTTTATATACAGGAAGCAGGCCACATTCCAAAGGCAGCTACTCAGCTGCTTGTGGTAGATCCTATCATGGAGTGATTTCCAGTCTCATCATGAAGAATAACCACCACCAGCTGCCCAGCCACTCAACCAGGCCCAGCCAAGTTGACACACAAACATAACCACCACAATCCCACCCCTTGTCAACTTGTCACCTGTACAGATCTTCAATGGGTGGTATCTGTACAGGTCTCCTCCACTGGGTGGCTCCAGACCCCTAGTTCCTCTACATGGTGACCTCACCCCCTTGGCCTGGTGGCCTGTTCTTCTCCCTCTTGGGCATGACAGCTCCACCCCTCACTCTTTGGCAGTGGCTATGGCTCTATCCCATTGGCTCACATGAACGAGTAGCCCCAGAACCAAGTTGGTGAAGGCCTGGCTGTTTGAAACCAAGGGGCTGTGATCATTCCACCCCCAAAGACCATGGTCCTACCCTTAAGGCTGAGTCAGCTCTGCTTCCATTTCCTTGGTCTCTCTGCTTCTGCTGATTAATGCTGAAGGCAACCCACTCTGCAGAAAATCTTCCTGCCCTAAAAACACTCAGCTTTCTTGCTTCATAGGCCCCATTTTGTGCTGCTCTTCTCTACCAATTAATGCTCAAAGGCAACCCACTCTGTCACCTAACCAAAGACATCAAGCTTTCTCCTCTGTGGGCTGGTAAGGCTGTCACTGTCTCATGCTGGCTCTCTTGACTTTACTACTGTCATCTCTCATGCTGGTCTCTGGGTTCTGCTCCTGCTGTCTCTCATGCTGGTCTCTTGCTCTGCTCCTGC
>NW_006922538.1:236472-247325 GCF_000298275.1 Orycteropus afer afer
ATCATTATATAATGTCCTTCCTTGTCTTGTATGGTGGTTTTTGTCTTAAAGTCAATTTGATCAAAAATTAATATTGCCATTCTGGCTCTTTTTTGGTTGCCATTTGCTTGCTATATCTTTTTCCAACCTTTGATTTTTAGTCTATTTTTGTCTTTGTCTCTAAGGTGTGTCTCTTGTGGACAGCATATTGTTCATTTATGCTTTATTGTCCAGTCTACAATTCTCCATCACTTAAGTAGTGCATTTAATCCATTAAAGTTCAGTGTAATTATCAATAAGTATGAATTGGGTGCTATCACTTTGTTATGTGTTTTTTCATGGTGTCCCTAGTTTCCTTGTTCCATATTATTGTCTGTGCTGAGCTCATTATGTTTATGAAATGTGTTTTCATTTCCTTTGTTGTTGTTGTTTTAGTATTTGCTGAATATTTTTGCTTGTCCTCCTTTTTATTGTGATGTGAAGGTTTATCATTTTTCTTTGAGGTTACCCTATGATTTATAATTTTCTCCCTGAGTTTAGAACAGCCCATTCTATCTTGCAACTCTCTTGACTTCCTCACTATTTAAAAGTTCTGTATCTACACAGTATTTTCCCTCTTTTTGGTTTGTAGTTGTCCTCATTTGCCAAATGAAGTCTCTGGTTCCCTGTTTAGAACCTTGTAAGCTTGTAATCTTGTAAGCTTTGGATATATCCACAGCTGAGGTTTCTGGGTTATGTCATCTTGTGTATTAATGATTGGTTGTAGTTTGTTATTTTTGGTTCTCTGTTCAAAGGACTCCCTTTAGTATCTCTTCTAAGGTTGGTCTGGTTTTAACAATTTCCCTAAGTTTCTGCTTATCTGGAAATCTCCTAATTTCACCATTATATTTGAGGGACAATTTTGAAAATTGTAACCAGGAACAGGAAAAGTAAAAAAGCTGAAAACTAGAATCTGGAAAGGGAGGAATAAAGAATAATAATAAAAAGGACAAAAGTAATAATAATTGTTTTAAAACAGACAAAAATAAATAAACTAAAAAGAAGGAAAACAGAAAAATAAAAAAATAATTGGGGCAGGGCACCCAGGCTTCGTCCAATCACACAGACTGGGATGGAATTCCTGTCGGCCTAGAAGGTGGGTGGGAGTGAAGGATGGCCGCACCTCCATTCACCAAGAGGGTGTGGGATATAAGAGCAACAATGGGAATGTGGCACCTTTCTAGTCATCCACGTCCAGAATGTCAGTTTGGTTCCCAACATGTGGAGACTGTTCTCAAGTCCCTGGGATCTGGGAGAATGGTGGTGCCTTAAATATCCAAAATGGTCAAACCACTTGTAAACATTCAAAATGGCTGCACCCTCTGGACAGGCAAAAATCCACAGCTCAGTCCACCTTCCTATTTTCTGCTTCCCCTTTTATTCACCAGCCACCAGAGCAGTCCTCAATGCAGTCCCTGGTTAGCAGGGCTGATTTTTAGGTTAATTCTTAGGTCCTACCACCACTTGGCAATATCCAAGCTGTCTGTGCCATCAGGATTGCTGCTAGACTACTGCTCCATATGTCTCCTTTTTTGATGTTTGCATGCAAATTCTTCTGCTAGTTGGAGTTTAGTCCACTCCTATATCCTTACCTTCAAAGCTCAGGGGTCCAGGATTATCTTTTGGATCTGTGTTAATTGGTTCCCCTTTTCTTTGTTGAAGAGGGTCTGTTCAGTCTTTCTGCCTAATCTGCCATCTTACTGGAACTTAGGATCTCCAGTTTTGATCTCTTTCTGAGTGGTTGTCATTGGTAGCTAGGCAACATCTAGTTCTTCTGCTGGTAGGCTCATAAAGGCTGAGGTCCTTGTGGTCCATCTTATCTTTGGACTAATTGTTTCCAAATGCTTTTGATTTTCTCCACTCTTCTTTGCTTCAAGTGAGAGGAGACCAATAGTCGCATATTAGATGGCCCCATGGAAGCTTCTAAGACCCCAGTCACTACTCACCAAAGTAGGTTGTAGAACAAGATTTTTATGTGCTATGTTGTGCTTATGGAGCTTGATGTCTCCCAACACTGTGGTCCCAACTTGCAGGCCTGGTGATTCTGTCCTTCAGGGTGTTTGTGTAAGTGTTCTACCTTAATTTTTCTTTGTCCTCACCAACATTTGATATTTTCTTTCTTCTTCCCTTTCTCTCTTCCTCCCTCCCCCCCCCTCTTTCTTTCTTCCTTTCTCTCTTTTATCTTACCTGTCTTAGTGGGAGTGAAATGGTATCTAATTGTGGTGACCACCATTTCTTGAAGAGAA
Organism: Orycteropus afer afer; assembly: GCF_000298275.1. Classification (NCBI taxonomy): domain Eukaryota; kingdom Metazoa; phylum Chordata; class Mammalia; order Tubulidentata; family Orycteropodidae; genus Orycteropus; species Orycteropus afer. Next base: position 238,737 of record NW_006922538.1, read on the forward strand.
CCTTATCAATTAATCAGTCAATGTGGATGAACATCCAAAATTTGTTTCTGTTTCTGGTGGTGGTTTGGCTTCTCCTGGTGACAGTTGGCCACAGTGGGTTAAATATGATTGAGGGGAATCCTAAATCCTTTGGTTGGCTGGGAATTTCCAGAATTAATTCAGAAATTCTAAGAATATCCTGATCGGTGGGTGTTTTGGCCAAATATGAGGCACTTTAGCCAGGAGAATACTGAATGCATGGGACTCACTCTACATTTCTGACACACAGTATGCCATATCTACCTTCTCTCTCCCTTGCAGTCCATGGGCCTCCTCTTCTCCAGAAGATAAGAATTTCAGTCCATGTGCATTTGAAAATCAGGTCTGGGTGGAGGAAGATAACCAATTGCAGTAGACCTGAATTCTCATCATGGCTGAGTTTTACTCTACTTGGTGTTTGATTTATTTAGGGGAATAACCAGAAACTAGAATTTTCAGTATCATTCTAGGTGTCAGGAAGGAATTGCTGAAGTGCTGTAAAGATATTTTTGGAAGGGGAAATGAATTGTGGCTTTTAATTTTTATGTATATAAATTATAGTAGGATATCTTCATTGTCTCTCTTATATACTTCAGGTAAGTTTTTCTATCAAGCTTAAGTGTTCTGTGAACTACAGATAAATGAAAAAAAATCTCATTGTACCTCTACTAGCTATGAGACAGATTACATAAACACTTTATGCTACAATTTCGTCCTCTTATAAATGGGAATAATATTATCTATTTCATATTGTTATTGTTAATGAAATAAAATGTGTTTACAATGTGTGCTTGGCTGAGTAGCCTGCACATGTCAAAGGCTCAGAATATGCTAGATGTTAATGCGATAATTTGTTATTATTCCTTATAATATATGTCTTATATTTAACTTCATGTTTTTATCTTCTCATGTATATAATTGTTGCTGTTGTTAGGTATCATAGACTTGGTTGTAATTCATAGTGACCTTATGTGCACAAAAAAAATAATGTTACCAGGTGCAGCACCAGCCTCAAAATTGTATCTATGTTTGAGCCCATTGTTGCAGCCAGTGTGTCAATCCATCCCATTGAAGATCCTTTTCTTTTTCACTGACCCTCCACTTTATCTGGAAAGGGACATCATGCTTGGTAAACAAAAAGGTCAGCAGAAAAGATCCTCAATGAATTGGATTGACACAGTGGCTGCAAAAATGGACTCAAAATACCTACTATTGTGAGAATGGCACAGGACTGAACATGTTACATTCTGTTATATATAATGCTGTTATTAGTTGGAACTGACAGGATGTACATATGTCCTTTGATTTTTTTTGTTTGCTGCTTTCATGGGTATTGACTGTGGATCCAAGTAAGATGAAATCTTTCACAATTTCAATCTTTTCTCTGTTTATTACACTGTTGCTTATTGGTCTGGTTGTGAAGATTTTTGTTTTCTTTATGTTGAGGTACTATCCATGCTGAAAGATGTAGTATTTCATTTTCATCAGTAAGTGTCTCAAGTCCTCTTCACTTTTGGCAAGCAAGACTGTGTTATTTGCATATTGCTGGTTGTTAAAATGTCTTTCTCTAATCCTGACACAGTGTTCTTCATACAGTCAAACTTCTAGAATTATCTGCTCGCCATTGAATAACGATGGTGAAAGGATCTAACCGTGACAAGATATTTTCCAATTTTAAACCTTACTGTATTCTCTTGTCCTCTTTGAGCAACTTCCATTCATTTTCCCACCACCAAGCGTTCTACAAAGGTCACTGAAAACCTAAGGACAAGACATCTAACAAGTGTAGTTCATCCTTAAGAAAAAAGAAAATAGAAGTGATAATAGAAAACACAAACAATCATAGATTTTTGTTGTTGTTATGTGTTGTCGAGTCAGACCTGACTCATAGCGACCCCTCCTTGGGTTGCCGAGGCAGTGTCACTACGGAAGTAGATTGCCCAACTTTCCTTCCGAGGAGTTAGTAACCTTTAATTATGGATCTAGATCATTAGGCATGCATATAACTAAAGATGACTAAGCTACAATTAAGGACTTTTGGTGGTGCAGAGGCTAAGACATTTGACTGCTAACCAGAAGGTTGGGGGTTCAAACCAACCAGCCACTCTGAGGAAAGAAGATGGGCAATCTACTTCCCTAAAGGTTTATCACCTCAGAAACCCAATGGGGGTTGGTATGAATTGCAATTGACTCAATGGCAGTGGGTTTGGATTTTTTTTTTTTTTTGGAAGCTATGATTTTTTTTTTTTTGTCATCTCCTCCACATTTTTTTTTTTTTTCCTTAATGAAAAGTATATTTGTTAGATTTCTTGCCCTTAGATTTTCAGTGACTTCTTAATAGAAATGCTTGGTGCTTGGAAAATATTCATTCATCTATACGTTTCCTAAGTAGGGACTTTTGTGCATAGCTTACAAAGTCAGAAGAATGAGGTATGAAGTCTGCCTGTCTTCAAGAAGTTTATAGTTTACCACTGGGAAGCAATTTTTTTTAAGCCTCTTTTGTAATTGGTACTTAAAAACAATTAAATGAGTGTAAAGAGAAGGGTGTTATTCATTGACTAGAAAAATTTTCCTAAATTACATAAACTTGATATAACATAAAACACATTTCATTTTTGCAGGACTGTTATATTTCATTTAATCAAATTTTATACTTTGAATGTAGCTGATATTTTCTATTTTTTAGACTTAAAATCAACAGAATGACATGTATGACTATTCTACTAATGATGAAACTATTCTGAGATACTGAAGAGGCCTATGTTATTTAAATGCCATATTATGCCAGAATAATGTATTCCTGATACATTGAACAAAGTACTTTTAAATCTTGGTGATGAAGTAAAACTTCATTTAAATTTTTGTACAATATGTAATGCCATAAAATATTACTGCTTTGTTATGTTTCTTTCCTCAGAAGATCTACTGACTATAAAGAACAAAGTGAGCCCACACCACCTGATGACTCTCATAATATAGCTGTTCACATTAGGAAAATGCATGGCTGCTCTTCTTTATATGGACCAAAAGGATTTGAAGACAGACTTGAAGAATTCATAATGATCTTGAAGAAATTGTAAGTATTTTTAATATATCACTTTTCATAGTTGAAGAATACTTTTGAATAGTTTTCAAACAGTTAGTTGTTTGCTAATAAGTATAAGAGGTAATGTAGCTCTAGTGGTCTATTCAGATGAGCTGATAATGTTGGATATTTGTTTCTAGATGAATACAGTATTCAGAAATGTAATTTTCATGGCATATCATGAATACATTGTTAAATGTGCAGCCCATCATTTTAATTTTAAGTGTCAGTCAGAATTTGTGTTATTTACTGCTAATGTTTAATTAAAATTATGTTTAAGATGTTCATTAGCATATAGCTACAGGTCAGTTCTTCACAGAATTTAAAGTTATATCTTCCTCCTCACTGAGTCTTTAGATAAACTTGCCTCATATTTTCCTTTACTTTGCTGAAGTGATTTAGGCCGTGATTGGGGAAGAATTACCAAAAGGAGAAGGAGGAGAGAGTTTTATCTGGATGAAGTCTAATTACTAGAGATGGTGTTGGGTTTGTGGATAAAATTAAAGCAGAAAGAGGACCATGGGAAAATGAGATATTGGAATTGATACTGACAATAGATACAAAACCAAGAATAAAACAGTCTCAGGGTTGGAACTCTGCCTAGAAAAAAGACCAGAAACTTGGAATGAGTAATTAAAAGTCTGAAATTTATGTTTTGAGGAATACACTGAGAATTCTATAGTGTAAGGACTTCTTTCAAAATTCAATTTCAAATTTAAAAAAATATAATTAGAACTTCCAGAAAATTTGAGAATAGTCATACTTTGATGCTTTTACTTATAATAACAAAAAATAACCCTAGCAAATACTAGTCACTTTACAAGAAAGTGAGTGTGAGGAAGTTGTAGAGAAAGAAATCATAACCACTTACTATATAAAAATATATTTAAACTGGTAGACTGTAAAACAGGAAATTCAACTAGAATGTGTTCAGTGAATGTATTAAAAGTATAGCTGGTACTAACTTGCTAAAGTACTAAAAGTTAGTATAGCTACAGGATGACACAGCCAGTTTTCATTCCATCAGAGGATAATATTGATTATTTGATATTTGATTCAAAAATTTTAGTCCCCAGAAACTCATGATTTATTCACTAGTACTAAAAAAACTCACTGCCATCGAGTCAGATCCAACTCATAGTGACCCCTCCTTGGGTTTCGGGGGTGGTATCACTATGGAAGTAGATTGCCCAATCTTCCTTCTGAGGAGTGGCTAGTGGGTTTGAACCACCAGCCTTCTGGTTAGCAGTCAAGTGCCTTAGGCACTACACCACCAGAGGCGGAATTCACTAGTATTGAGCTGCAGAATTTTTAACAGTGGCAGTAATCTCTGTTTCTCTAAGTATAAAGAGGTAGTAGTGTTCAGGTGACAAAAGTTCTGGTCTAAGGCACAGGAGGAGCTTGGCAAGAGGGACTCTCAAGCAGCTACGACTCTCCAGGCAATGTGCAAAAATGCTGGGAGGTACATGTAGGTTCATGCTAGGATGGAAACTGCAAGTGAGCGAAGAGCCTTGTACCATTTTAGCAGGAACTGTAGTAGAAGGGCACCTACTTAAATACAGCAGAAAACAGGTAGTGAAGCTACTGCTGCATCCTCATTTGGTCTCTCATGGGATTCACTCAGCCCCCAGTCTCCAAATACCTTGAATCTAGACAACAAATATTGACACAATGGCAGTTTGGGGGTGGGTAGAGAAGCTCCTGAATACTGCAAGCCGTAATTTTCATTGGCTCACATTTAGGCAGACTTTTCATACGTCAGGTCTTCTCCGGTGCCAGTGAGTGGGGTTGAAACTGCCACAGACTGACAATAGCAGTGTAAATGAGATGGGATCTCACTTTTTTGGGATGTTGAAAGTCACACAAAGCCTTAAATTCTGTACATAAAACTTCTGCTTTAATCCTGACATAAATGCCTTGAGGTAAATATGATAATCTAGTAAGTAAAAGAGTAAAAGTATGTTGTAAATCTATACTCTATTAACATATTTTTATCTTCCTGTTTACTTAGAACACATTGTATTAGTTTTCTATTATTGCACAATAAATTACCACAGATGTAGTGGCTTAAAATAACATACATTTATTATCTCTCTGAGCAAGAATTAGCAGGGTCTTTTGCTCAGTGTCTCATAAAACTTGAAACAGCATGTCAATTGGGTTGCATTTTATTCTGGAGCTTGAGTTTTTTTTTTTTTTTTTTTTTTTTATAAGCACATATGGTTGTTTGCTGGCAGAAGTCAGTTCCTTATAGTTGTAGGACTAAGGTCTTTACCTTCTTCCTGGCTGTCAGAGGTGGGGCGTTCTGAGTCCTACAGTTCCTTGCCACATGGCCCTCTCACTGCCCTCCACAACGTGGCAGTTTACATCTTCAATGCCTGGGAGGGAGAGTCTCTCAGCCAATCAGCTGAAATGAAGCCTTTTTTTTTTTTTTTTCAAACCCTCCATGAGACACATTAAGCTCAAACCTACCAAAGATTGTGAAGATGACAAAGGACCCAAAGTTTCCTATCATACATAAGGTCATCATGAATCAGAGCCAATTAGACAGCAACTAATTGTTACAGCAATTTCCCAGGTGGTATCACTATGGAAGTAGATTGCCTAATCTTCCTTCCCAGGAGTGGCTGGTGGGTTGGAACTGCCAGCTTTCTGGTTAGTAGTCAAATGCCTTAGACACTATGGCACCAGAGCTCCTTTCTTAATTATACCTCCTTCAACTGAAATGAGTTTTTCTCCCCCAGCATACCAGTTTCCTGTTATTCTTCTAAACTTCCAATATACTTCCAATATACATCATTGCTCTGCCTTGTGGCTGGATACCGTGATACTGCAGCATTTTTCCTCTACCAGCTGGCACAATGTTTAACTTTGTCAGAAGAGGGTGCTGGAAGGACATCAGAAGAGGAAGGGGCTTCTCTTCCTGCTTCTGATTTCTCTATGTGTTTATTATGCATCTGTTATGTTCCAAGTCTTGTAATTATAAGATCATACACCCTTAAATTCTTAACCTAGTAGGGGAGGTATTTCCCTGCCCCCCAAATGCACATGCTAAATAATTGCCCCATTAGCTACAATGGAAGTCTCTATGGGGTGCAATGGAGACCCAAAGAGAATGATAGTTATATCAGGTGTTCAGTCATAAATGTTTTTGAATGGCAGTATTGTGTTTATTTACATTTTAGAGGTATAAGATGAAGTCATGGCACCTAATCAAAAACCTGTCTATCTCACTCTCCTAATACTTTCACCATATTCTGTCAGCTAGAAGAAAATCATAGGTCTCTCCCCTCCTCAAATTCAAGGAGAGGGGAATATACAAATGTATGACTCCTTGGGAGTCACCTTAGAGTGTGTTAGCCATATGGATAACATTATCAGTCTTGTGTGACTCATTTAATATATTTACAATGAGGTTGTATGCTCTATGTACAGAACACAGAAGTAAGTTAAAGGTTTATTAATAGATAGGAGTTCCTGGGTGGTTCAAATGGTTAGGTCCTTGGCTACTAACCCAAAAATTGGCAGTTCAAATTCACCCAGAGAAGCCTTGGAAGAAATGCCTGGTGATCTGCTTCTGAATGAAAACCCTAGAGAGCACAGTTCTACTCTGAAAATATACGAGGTCACCACGAGATGAACTGACTTGGTAGCAACTGGTTTGGTTTTACTAAATAGATGGGTGGGGTTCTTAATGATGTAATTTAACAAGTTTTAAAAAGTAGCTACTACACTGTCTAAAATTCTTCTCCCTGTCAATAGAACACGGTAACATTCTATTACCTTGATCTGAGTAGTTGTTACATGTATGTGTTTACTTTATAATAATCCATCAGGATTTTATACTTAACTTTGTGTATATTTAAAAAACTAAACCAAACTCCATTCCCTCTGAGACTATTCTGACTCATGCCATTTTCATGTGTTACGCAGTGGAGTTGCTCCATCCAGTTCCCGTGGCTGTGATCTATGGAAGGGGATCATCAGGCCTTTCTTTCTGGGTGCCACTGGGTGGGTTTGAACAATCGATCTTTCTTTGACTGCAAATCATGGGGACCTTTATATAGATTACACCTCAAAAAAAAGTTTACCAAAAGAAGAAAAAATACAACTAAATCACTATAAAGATGTCTTTTTACCTCTTAATCAACTTAGCAGTTTAATATTCTCCATTTCCTTTAGCATGATACCTCTGCTTGAACACTGGCATCTAACAGACAATTTTCTTGCACACTAGGGTTTTCTGCCCCCACTATACCAAACTTACTATGGTATGAATTTTTTTTACCTGTCCCAGAGATGAATGTTGAGGGGGCAGTGCACTTTGACTCGACTGACAGTTTTACTGAGTTTATATGCAATGGTAAAAAAGTAATATTTCAAAAGAGAATATTTCTTACGAAAAGGAAAATGGATTATGGGTAAACAACATTGTTGTTGTTAGGTGCTGTTGAATTGGCTCTGACTCATAGCAACCCGATGTAAACAGAATGAAAAACTACCCATCTTAGCACCATCCTCACAATCTTTGGTATGCTTGACCCCATTGTTGCAGCCATGTGTCAATCCATCTCGTTGAGTGCCTTCCCTTTATCACTGACCTATTTACCAAGCATGATGTCTTTCTCCAGGAATTGGTCCCTCCTGACAACATGAACAGGTGAGACAAAGTGTGGCCATTCTTGTTTCTAAGGAGCATTCTGGCTGTATTTTTTTCCAAACAGATTTGTTCATTCTTCTGGAAATCCATGGTATTTTCAGTATTCTTTGCCAACACCGAAATATAAATGCATCAATTCTTCTGCAGTCTTCCTTATTTGTTGTCCAACTTTTACTGCATATGAGGAGATTGAAAATATCATGCCTTGGGTCTGACGCACCTTGTTCTTCAAAGTGACATCTTTGCTCTTTAACACTTTAAAGAGGTCTTCTGCAGTAGATTTGACCAATGAAATACATTGCTTGATTTCTTGATTGCTGCTTCCATGGGCATTGATTGAAGATCTAAGTAAAATGAAATCCCTGACAACTTCAATATTTTCTCCATGTGTTGCGGTGTTGTTTACTGGTCTAGTAGTGAGGATTTGTGATTTCTTTATTTTGAGATGTAATCCACAGTGAAGGTTTTAGTCTTTAATCTTCATCAGTAAGTGCTTCAAATCATCTTCACTTCCAGCAAGCGAGGTTGTGCCATCTACATATTTCAGGTTGTTAATAAGTCTTCCTCTAATCCTGATGCTATGTTTTTCTGCATATAGTTCAGCCTTGTATTATTTTTTTCAGCATAAAGATTGAATAAGTATAGTGAAAGGATACAAACCTGACATACACCTTTTTTTTTTTTTTTTTTCCTAACAGCATTCCCTCCCCTCCCCTCCCACCCCTGGTAACCAACAAAGAAAATGTCCTCCGATATATAAACCTTTCCTTAACGTTTACAATAACGGACTAATACAATATTTGTCCTTTTGTGACTGACTTATTTC
>NW_006922538.1:247811-253051 GCF_000298275.1 Orycteropus afer afer
GAAGTGTCTATTCATGTCTTCTGCCCATTTTTTAATTGGATTGTTTGTCTTTTTGTTGTTGAGGTGTTGGAGTGTTCTATAAATTCTAGAGATAAGTCCCTCTGACATACACCTTTCCTGATTTTCAACCACACATATCCCCTTGGTCTGTTGGAATGACAGACTCTGGGTCTATGTCTAGTTTCCTCATGAGCACAATTAGGTGCTTCTTCCAATGTTATCTGTAATTTGTTATGCTCCACAATAGAATGCCTTTGCATAGTGAATAAAACACAGGGAAACATTTTTCTGGTATTCTTTGCTGTCAGCAAAAATCCATTTTACATCAACAATGATATCCCTTGTTCCTTTCTTTCTTTTGAATCTGGCTTGAATTGCTGGCAGTTCTCTGTTGATATACTGCTGCAACTCTTATTGAACTTTTTCAGCAAAATTTTATTTGCATGTGTTATTAATGATATTGCTTGATAGTTTCCACATTCTGTGGGGTCACTTTTCCTTGGGGTGGGCATAAATATGGATCTCTCCCAGTCAGTGGGCCAGGTAGCTGTCTTCTTGGCATAAATTTCTTGGTGTAAATGAGTGAGTGCCTTCAGCACTACATCCATTTGTTGAAATATCTCAATCGGTATTCTGTCAGTTCTTAGATCCTTGTTTTTTGCCAATTCCTTCAGTGCAGCTTGAATTTCTTCTTTCAATACTACTGGCTCTTGATCATATGGTACCTCCTGAAGTAGTTGAATGTGGACCAGTTCTTTTTAGTACAGTGACTTGCTGCGTTCCTTCCATCTTCTTTTGATGTTTCCTACATTGTTCAATATTTTGCCCATAGAATTGTTCAAGATTGCAACTTGATGCTTGATTTTTTTGTTCAGTTTTTTCAGCTTGAGGAATGTCAAGCATGTTCTTCCCTTTTAGTTTTCTGATTTTAGGTCTCTGTACTTTTTATTACAATATTTTACTTTATCTTCTGGAGCCACCCTTTGAAATCTCTGTTCAGCTTTTTTATTTAATCATTTTTTCCATTTGCTTTAGTTATTCTCTGTTCAAGAACAAGTTTCGGAGTCTCTTCTGATATCCATTTTGGTCTTTTTCCTTCACTGTCTTTTAATAACCTTTTGTTTTCTTCATGTATGAAACCTTATAAATAGCAGTGAAATACTATCTGATACATTACTAGAAACAACATTAATAACTATGAACTAAAACATGTATTGGAATTTTAATATCAAAATAATTTTGATTTTTATGTTTTACTTATTAATTAATGGATGCACATTACTGTTAACTTTTTATATGTTTCTGGTAATATTCTTGGTATTGAGTTTGCAGTGGTAAACACCCATTGTCTTTGACCATACAGAAGTTCCAGTCTAATTTAAGAGAGAGATAATAAACATATATGTAATATGTCAGTTAGTTATGAGTTCTAAGAAGAAAAACAAATGCAGAGTAAGAATATGGAGCATGATGGAAATGATCAGAGAAGACCTCTCTGAGAAGGTGGTATGAACCAGATAAATGAATGAAATGAGAGAGATAGTCAATTAAATATTTTGGAGAAGTGCACTCCAGGCAGAAGAAACACAAGTACAAGAGCCTTGGGATGGAAATATTTTGCAAACTGAAAAAAAAAAAAAACCTGCAATAAGGCCAGTGTTGGGAAAATGCATGAGTGAGAGGAAGAGTTGGTGTACACGAGGCTGCAAGAGGTAACCAGGGGCCAAATCACGTGGGCATTTATAGGTCATGGTAGGATTTTAATCTTAGTGTGATTGACAATCACAGACATGATATGTTATGTTTTACCTTGTAAAAGGCCATGTGTGGAGAGTTGACTGTGAGTACCAGGCAGAGATCTGGGGTGACTTGTCAGGAAGTGTAAAAGAACTGTGGCTTGTGTTCTGTTAGGAAGTACAATTTGACATGCAGATTTTTATTTTGTTTTATTTTTTAAGACATGAGCTGGATTGAATTGATGGTCCTGGAGGCAAATGAAGGTCTTTGCTCAACTTCATCACATGATGGAGAACACTGGGTAAATCATCGGAGGCTCTCACATATTTGCCTTTGATTATATTGCCTGCAACAACACCGACGTTTAAAATGCAATTACAAATTGCTTTGGAAAAATAATTGGTTTCTTTATAATGACTAATTTCAGAAAAAAAAATGATATCATTTATGTGTTTGTGGAGATTGTGGAAAGGGTAGGAGATGAGATGAACTTATCAATGAGCTGTGAAAAGCAGTTTAAGATCCTCCGAGAAAACTTGCCCCAATTGTTTTTTCTTCTACTTTCTCCAATTAAAGATGTTTCCTTTGAGGGAATGAAGCATCTGAAGATCATTATGTTTCAGTGGCGCAGTGATGCAAAGCCACTTCTCAGGAATGACTCAGAGGAATTGCTCCCTGGAAGAACATCAGGACTTTTTGCCATTTAGATTCAGGCTGTTTAAAATCCAAATGTAATATGGTTCTTACACTGTTGTCCTCTGGTGAAATGGCATATAAGAAAAGGAACTGCAGACTCAAATTATATTTAAGGGCTATATGCTAATCAGAGAAAAAACATTTTGTGCAGATATTAATTCTGCTTGTTAAAAACAGTGTTTTTCGAGGAAAATTGCACTGAGATTGGTGTTTGAACAGGCTCTTTTCCAGAAAAGAAAGCCTTGATTTGATGTTGAAAGGGGACATATGGTACCAAAAAATGGTGTGTACATTGAAAGTAATTTAGATTTCTGATAGACATAATGATAGTTTATAAGAATAGGAACTACAAAAAGAGAATGATTTGTGTATTGAGGAGGTGAATTAGCAAAGGGCAGGAATTAAAAACTCAATGCAATAGATTGACTTTATGGAAGAGTACAGTACTGAATCTTGGTCTCTCATTGGTAGTGAAAGTCAAAGTTCCATTTGAGATGCACATATTACAAGGAACATGAACTTTGTTGTGAAAAGCAGTTTAAGATCCTCCGAGAAAACTTGTCCCAATTGTTTTTTCTTCTATTTTCTCCAATTAAAGATGTTTCCTTTGAGGGAATGAAGCATCTGAAGATCATTATGTTTCAGTGGCACAGTGGTGCAAAGCCACTGGAGTCAGAAGAAGCAACTGGATTCTGAAGGAGAGTCCTTCAATCACTACTTGAATGGCATTAGGAAATGTTCTGCCTCTTGCTATTCATTTCACTCATTTATAAAATGGGCACGGTTATTAACTTCATAAGGTCATTACTGTTGTGAAGCTCAAATGAAGTTAGACAGATAAAACCAAAAAAAAAAAAAAAAATCCATTGCTGTAGAGTCAGTTTTGATTATAGCAACCCTACAGGACTGAGTAAAACTGCCTCATTGAGGTTCCAAGGCTGTAAATCTTTATGGAATCAGACTCCACATCTTTCTTTCATGGAGTGGCTGGTGGTTTTGAACCACCAACCTTTTGGTTAGCAGCCAAGAGCTTTATCCATTGAGCAAGCTAGATTCCATTAGATGTGTAAATCTCCTAGAATATTACTTGGCCCATCATAGGCTCTTTGATGGGTTTCTTCTAAAAAAGAACTTGTTAGGTCCTTGATAAGTTTTCCTTAAAAAATGCTTTGCTATATATTCACTATTATTGAAGTGTGAAGGGGTCCCTAATAATTCAGAAAAACATTGTGCAATATTTCTTCTTTCCTTCAAAGAAGAAAATGCAAATTTCTTTTATATTTTATGAATAAATGATAGCTGTTATTTCTCACACATTACATTTGTGAGGTTGCCAGTGATATCTTCATACGGAGTTTATGAAACTACTATTTGGTCACAAACTAGCATTTTGTTATATTGTTTGGGAACAGCAGATATTTTTTATTATAACATTTAATATAAATTATCCTTTCAGTGAATATGTAGCTTTAAGGTAGATGTAATTTAAATTATTGAGTATTTTAATAATAATTATTGATTCATGATGTAATTTGATCACATTCACAATTATTATATATTTGGGATAATTAATCTCTTTCATTGAAATTTGTCTAATCTAATGCCAATTCTACCTTGATTTTTTTATAAAATAATTTTTGCTTTGTGGTGTCCTTTGACATTAGTAAGGCAATTTCTGACTATTTTGGAAATTTGCTAAACCTTTTCATTCAGGTACATAGGATATATTTTGCCTTTATTTAGTCTTCTTATGTTTTGTGATAGAGTTTTGTATGGATTCTATATATTTTTTAAGGGTAATTTCACAGTAAAAAATACCCTTAAAATTCCCTAGTAATTATTTTTGGCATATTATAGAGAAAGAATTACTCAGACCTTAAATGAAAATTCAGAGATTTTATTCAGCATTAGGATGACATTCCTAAATATGGATGGACTATAGGGCAAGAAACAAATATTTTATTTTGCAATAAAATCATTGATTGGTTAGTTTTTGATAGAGGTCACAAAAGGGAGGGTTAAAGATGAGGGCAAATGCTTTTATTGGACATGAATACTTAGGTGGTTACAGAGATTTACAATTACAGTCACAGGATGCTTATAGTATATACTTTCCAAATAGGATATAAGAATGTCTTTTTGTTGTTAGGTGCCATGGAGGTGGACTCACTCACAGCGACCCCTCCTTGGACTTCCGAGGTGGTATCACTATGGAAATAAATTGCCCAACCTTCCTTTTGAGGAGTGGCTGGTGGGTTTGAACTGCCAGCCTCCTGGTTAGCAGTCAAGTGCCTTAGGCACTTACCACAGCTCCTATAAGAATGTCTAGGTTGATGTGAAACATTCTTTGGAGCTAGAGCTGGTAATAAGAATTAATATTAAGGCTCTTTTCTTCAGAAACTGTTTTCCTAAGGGACACCTTCTTGGTTGTCTGGGCAACTTTAGATAGGGTGGCTCCAAAATCCTTTGAAAACAATACTCTTTATTACATTCTTGTCATAAAGAAATATTTCTTAGTTCTATTTTATACAAAAAAGACAGCTGTATCAAGATTCCTCAGAATGCATTTTTTCACATTTGATCACTGAGAAAATATGTTCTCAATGACCTTGTACCTGTGAAAGGTCAGCTAAGTGAACATGGAGTACTGGCCAAGCATGTATAAAGACTAGTTTAATTCAGCATGACTGAGTTTAATTTATGTATTTATTTCCGGTCAAAAAGCCTTCATGAACTTCTCTTTTACAGGGGAATGTTATGAATAGGATTATTTTCTTGCATTTTATATCTGGATACTCTTAGTATAT
>NW_006922538.1:253336-260991 GCF_000298275.1 Orycteropus afer afer
TGGCTGGTGGGTTTGAACCTCCAGCCTTCTGGTTAGCAGTCAAGTGCTTTAGGCACTACGCTGCTAGAGCTATCATATAGATAACATTTATTTTCATTTATCATTTTGATGCATTGTCTAGAACTATAAAAATAATAGTAAATAATTATGGTAATAGCTTTTTTTCATGAATTTTGTTTTAATAAAACAAAATTTTTGTATCTTACCATATACTGTGTGTTGTTAGCTTTTGGTTTAAGGAGGAAACATATTTTAAAGTAGAAAATTTTTTGTCAAAAAGTTTTGAGTTGAAAACTCAGCTTACAACTTGCCAGGCATCTGGCATAGATAATTATCTAACTTCAGTTTTGTAATTTTTAAAAAAGATGATAAAATATATATTTCATAGGATTTTTATGAAGTTTAAAGAGATTGTCCATATGAAGTGTATAAGCATACAGAGATGCATTAGTAGTTGTGTGTGCGCAGACATACGCATACACACACACACACATATCTATATACATTCATATCCATCCTTCTCCACTATGCTCTGGGCCCCAGCAAAATGACCTTTGTAAACTGCATAAGCTGTCCCTATTAGCCGTTTCGTTTCTAGTAGAGTTTAGTACAATGGCAGATATGAGAAAGAGGTAGAAGGAAAATGAGGTCAGAGTCACTATCTATCCGTTCTTTCTCTGCCAAATAGACATTATTGCTTGTGTCTCCCTATCAAGTGCCATTAATAACTCTTTTTCTAGTACCTAACACCTTCTGAGGATTGCAGTGACCCCCTCCTTTTCCTAGTACTTTTAGATGTAGGAAGGGAACAAGTTCCCGCTGCCCCTTGCCTGGTCCGGTTGAACTGCCTGTGCCTCTGAGGATGCCCTCCCCTTTGCTGTGAACATGTCTCTTCTAGCCATTCCTCAGCTTTTTCCATGAAGTCTCCTCTTTACTACAGATAAAAATCTAGACTTCATTTTTTGGCTCCTCTACATGCAGACTTTTATATGGACTTTTTCTTAGCAACAAGATAATTGATTGTATTGGTTTGGCCAAATATCTTACTCTTGTTACTAAACTGGAATCTCCCTAAAGAGTGGAGCCTTGCCTCCTCTTCATTATTTATTCCATGCATGGAACAGAGTTGTTTGAAAAATAGTTGGCATTACCTAGTATAAGTGGGCATTCATATGGTTACAGCCCACCTTTGTTGTTGTTGTTATCTGCCTTTGAGTCAGACCTGACTCATATCAACCCCTCCTTGGGTTTCTGAGGCTGTAGCCCTACAGAAGTAGATTGCCCAACCTTCCTTTAGAGAAGTGGCTGGTGGGTTTGAACCGCCAGCCTTCTGGTTAGCAGTCAAGTGCCTTAGACACTACACTATACTGCATATATGTACCAAGAGGCATATCTGATTGTTTAGAATATTATTGTTCATTATAGAAATGCTGGAAACCTTCCAAAGGCTGCAGCTGATTAACACTAGATATAAAGTGCAGCATGTCCCCACAGTGGAATGCTAAATGGTGGTGAATGGACTACTACAGTGACCCATGCATATCAATATGGCTGAATCTCAAATATAAAATGTTAAAATTAAAAAAAATACCAAATTATATTTGATAACATACAGTATTTTATGCTATTAACAAAATACTAATACTAAACATAGTGTCATTTCATGATATAAACTTGTATGATGACATATACCGAAAACTGAATGTTCTGAAAAATGTTCAATTTCTTAAGTTGGATGATGAACAGACCAAACCAAACTCACTGCCATCGAGTCAATTAGACCCATAGCAATCCCTCCTTGGATTTCCAAGCATTATCTCTACGGAAGTAGATGGCCCAATCTCCCTTTCTGGTTGAGTAGATGTTTGGTCAATTAATTTAATTTTATTATTATTTAAGGTACACAATGTGTTAAATTTTGTACTTCTCTTTTCCAAATATGATAATTAAAATTTTTAATAATCCACTTTAAAATAATTGTAGTCTCAGCTTCAGTAATTATAGTCTCAGGTTAAGTTAAAAGTATCAAAATCCACTAAAGTAAAGCTAACTATTTTGGACCAAAAACAAAACAGAAAAAAACAAACAAGAAACAAACAAACAAAAAGAAACCTTACTGCAAAAACTCTCGTGAAATGAAATGAAAATATTCTGTCTTAGACAAACCATTTTAGTGTACATACTCTTTTTATTTATTTATTTATTTAATTTATTTATTTTAGTGTACATACTCTTTATATGTAGGTAACATATACTGCTGGTGAGTCACCTTTTTTATTGTGATGAAAATACATCAATTCAACAAAAACACAACAAAACATACACTAATTCACCACTTTCTACCCGTGTAATTCAATGACATCGATGATATTCTTGAAGTTGCGTAATCATTCTCAGTATCCTTTTCCAATTATTCCACCATCATTATATCAATAGCACCTAAGAAAAACCTCACCCTTTGCACCATCCCTGCCACTCCTGAGTGAATCACCTTTTAATGTCTGGTTTCAGGAGGTGGGGATGTATTGTCATTCTCTTTTTTTATTTTTGCCATTTCAGTTTATGCTTGCTATTTATAGTCCCTTTAATTGGAGCTTTGGTGGTGCAGTGCCTAAGGCATTTGACTGATAACCAGATAGCTGGTGGTTCAAACCCACCAGCCACTCCTTGGAAGGAAGACTGGGCAATCTACAGATATATCTTGCAATCAATTCAGGTTTTGAATCAACTGGTAAGTTATTAATTCACAAAATTGAATTAAAAGTAGGATCACATTTTTTTTTTTCTCTGTAGTTTCCATTGTATTTATCAATAATCGTTTAAAAACAAGAGTATTTTTTGGTGTGTATTTTTTATAAGAGCAATATATTTTTCTTTAGTTTATAATGTCAGAATGAAACCTATTATAATAAAAAACATCATGTATCTAATTCCAAATGATTGCTCTCTCAGAAATATTTCTTAATAAATACATATTTGAGGTAAGTTTAGCTGA
The DNA here is from genome assembly GCF_000298275.1 of Orycteropus afer afer. Taxonomy (NCBI): domain Eukaryota; kingdom Metazoa; phylum Chordata; class Mammalia; order Tubulidentata; family Orycteropodidae; genus Orycteropus; species Orycteropus afer. The sequence continues at coordinate 256,332 of NW_006922538.1, forward strand.
TTAGTTTAGAAAGCATATTTTTATTAGGAAGTAACCTGGTTCCATAAAGGATGTTCTATAGATACGTTGTTCTCTGGCTTGCCTGGGCCATCTGCCATTTCTTGTCCATTTAAATACTATTTTATGGAGTAAGTAAAAAGATCATGTAAAAGCAAGGTGATATGTCAGATCCTCCCAAATAGTTGAAAAATGTGAAAACGTATGGTACTTGAAAGAATAATATTGAGTTATTTCACTTATATTGAGAGAATAAAAAATTATATGTCAACAAACAAATTACTTAATTTTCTCTAATTTAGGTGATTTTGGTACTTAGAAATTTTTCAAGACAAATTTATTAACAGGTAGCAAATATTTGCCTTTATTTTCTTTATGCTGCTGTTGTTGTTAGTTACTATTGAGTTGGCTTCCACTCATGCGGCTTAACATGTAACTGAATGAAGTGCTGCCCAGTCCTGTGCCGTCTTCATGATCATTGGTATGTTTGACTCCATTATTGTGGCTATTGTGTCAATATATCTCACTGACAGTTTCCTTCAGTTTTGCTAATCCTCTACTTTACCAACCATCGTGTCCTTTCTAGTGATTGGTCTTTGCTAATGACCATGTCTAAAATAAGCGAATTGAAGTTTCACCATCCTTGCATCTAAAGAGCATTCTGGTTATATTTCCTCTAAGACTGATTTGAGGAGCTCTGGTAGCATAATGCCTAAGGCACTTGACTGCTAACCAGAAAGCTGGCGCTTCAAATCCGCTAGCCACTCCTTGGAAGGAGGGTTGGGCAATCTACTTCCGTAGTGATACTGCCTCGAAAACCCAAGGAGGGATTGCTATGAGTCGGGTCTGATTCGACGGCACATAACAAGAGTGATTTGTTTGTCCTTTTCAAATTCTGTAGTATATCCAATATTCTTCACCAACCCCCAAAGTTTAAGTGCATCAATTATTTTGCCTTCCCTTTTCATCCAACTTTCACATGAACATGAGACCACTGAAAAGACCATGGTTTGGTTCAGACTCATCTTAGTTATCAAAGTAATATCTTTCTAAACTTCTAATATATTTTAAAACTTTAAAGAAGTCTTTTATAACAACTTTTTTGGGTCATCTTCGTATTTGAGATTTGAGAATTTATAACATTTGGAAATTTATCACTTTGAGGAAGTGGCAGGGTAGGTCAGCACGATATGACCAAAGCAAAGAAAGACACTGGGAGGTATGCAAAAGTATAAGACATGGTAATATAATTATGTATAGTGTTCTGGTTCCCTAGTGCCACTCTGACAAGAATATCCCACAAATGGGATGGCTTGAACAAACAGGAGTTTATTCTCTTACAGTTTGGAGGCTTTAAGTCCGAGTTCAAAGTGCCGGGCTCTAGGGGCTGGGTGAAAGCCCCTCAACCTTGGGCTTCAGCTCTGTCTCCTGCTCCTGGCCCACTGGAACTAGAGGCTTTTCTTCACTCAGCTCCTGATTGCTGAGGCTGACAAACTCAAAGTCAACAACTAATAAGGCACAGTCCCGATGTAACCAAAACACATGGCAGACCATTAGTTCAAGTCCATTGAAAGTCCCAAGGTCAGCAGAGCATGGGAGGGTGCTGAACAGTGACTCGACAACATACAGGGTTCAAGCGTGTCATAAGCTAGAGACTATTCTCCAAGGCTTCTCTTCATATATGGGAAGCAGACCACATTCCTAAGGCAGCAACTCAGCTGCTCACAGTAGATTCCAATTAACAGATTGAGACTGGTAATCAACTCCAATCATGAGTTGATTACCAGTCTCTTCATGGAAAATACTACATCCAGCTGCCCAGCCACTCAACCTGGCCCAGCCAAGTTGACACACAACCTTAACTACCACATATACAATCTTGCAATAACAGTAATAACAAATAATAGCTTATGAGAGGATACGTATGTAGACCTATAACCTGAACAGGTGTAGGATGGCATGTGGGAATACATACACAAGAATATACAGGTTTGGCAGAGGATAGTTCCACATATGCATTTGTATGTCCTGCAAATATATCCAGGTACATAGCAGACCATACAGGGGGCAAGGTTATACAAACTTCTTAGTCATAACCAAACGCCTTGAGGCAACTGAGTTACTAACCTTGAGTGCTTAGGACCATAGTCTCAGGGAATACCTAGGTCAATTGGCATAACATATAAACACAATGTTCTACGTTTTATTTGGTGAATAGCATCTGGGGCTTAAAACCTTGCTAGTGGCCATCTAAGAGGCAACTATTGGTTTTCTTTCCATCTGGAGCAAAGAAGAGTGAAGAAAATCAAACACTCAAGGAAACAATTAGTACAAAAGACTAATGGACTGCGTGAACCATAGTCTCCACTACCCTGAGACCAGAAGAACTAGATGGTTCCCGGTTACCCCTACCTACTGTTCTGATCAAGATTATAATAGATGGTTCTGAACAGAGTGGGAACAAAATGTAAAACAAAATTAAAAATCATTTAAAAAAATATACTAAAGAGGAACCCTTGAGATTATGGCCCTTAGACACCTTTCAAACCTGCAACTGAACCTATTCCTGGAGATCACCTTTCAGCAAAAAATTGGCCTATAAAGTGAACAATAGCAACCATGAGGAACATACTCCTCAGACTAATCAACCATATGAGACCAAAAGGGCAGCATTTGCCCAAAAGCAAAATTCTGAAGGCAGAAAGAGGCAAGAAAGACGAGTGAATGGAAACAGGAAACTGAGAGAGGAAGTGGGAAGAGAGCTGGTGCATGGAGAGGAGTCCAACTAATACCATGAAACAAAATGAGTATAAATTGTTAAGTGGAAAAGTAATTTACCCTGCAAACTTCTGCCCAAATCACAACAAAATGTTTAAAAGAAAAAGAAAGAGAAAAAAAGAAAGTGGCAAGTCATATGATGAACCATAAAAAATTACTTAGGTATTTCTGTGGATGGTTTGGTGAGAAGTCTGGTCAATGAATATATTATTCCCTTGGCTAGGAGGAGTGTTGCCTTCTTCTGGCTGTCGGCCATTAGCTCTGAGCAAGTGACCTGTCCAGTCCAAGGTTATGCTCCCATCAGGCATCCAATGACTAGGGTAGAAAGTGGGGGAGGGAGGGAAGGGCACAGAGAATGCTTTATGCCTTGTTCATTTTATACATTTTTCAATTTCCTTAGTGAATAAGTTTAGTTCACTCTGCCCATCACTTCCAATACAGATTTTAAACACATTTTAATGTATTTTATTGAAATATAATTTATGTACAGTGCAATACACAAAACTAAGGTGACATGGGTCAATACATTCTTTTTTTTTTTTTTTTTTGGCAGTGTTCCTTCTCTTCCCCTCCCACCCCTGGCAACCAACAAAGAAAGTTTCCCTCCATATATAAACCTTTCCTTGACCCTCCACAACAATGAACTAATACTCTATTTGTCCTTCTGTGATTGACTTATTTCACTCAGCATAATGTCCTCCAAGTTCATCCATATTATGCAGTGTTTTGCAGACTCTACATTATTCTTTAGCGCTGCATATCATTCCATTATGTGTATGTACCATAGTTTGGTCATCTACTCTTCTGCTGATGGACATGTAGGTTGTTTCCATCTTTTTGCTATTGTAAATAGTGCTGTGATGAGCATGAGCATTCATGTATCTGTTCCTATCCTGGTTCTCACCTCTCTAGGATATATACCCAGTAATGGGATTGCTGGGTCAAATGATATCTCTAATTCCAACTTTCTAAGTAATCACCATATTGCTTTCCACAGTGGTTGTGTCACTTCACAGTCAAACAAGCAGTGTATGCTAGTCCCAATCTCTCTACATCCCCACCAGCATTTGTTATTTTCTGTCTCATTGAACCTTGCTGTCAGTGATGGGGTGAGATGGTATATCTCATTGTTGTTTTGATTTACATCTTTCTGATGGCCAATGATTGTGAGTATCTTTTCATGTATTAGCTGACCACCTGAACATCCTCCTTGGTGAAGTGTCTATTCATGTCTTCTGCCCATTTTTCAATTGGATTGTTAATTCCTTTGGTGTTGAGGTGTTGGAGTTGTCCATCAATCTTAGAGATAAGTCCCTTGCCAGATATGTAATTATCAGCAAATATGAATTTGTTGCTGTCATTTTTGTCATGTGCTTTTTCATTGTGTCGATTTCTTTGTTCCATATAATTTTCTATGCTGAGCTTGTTTTGTTTATGAATCATGTTATCACTTCCTTCATTGATATTGTTTTAGTATTTGCTGAATATTTATGCTGGTCCTCTTTTTTATTTTGATGTGAAAGCTTACAATTTTTCTTTGAGGTTACCCTGTGATTTATAGTTTTCTTCCCAAGTTTAGAACAGTCCATTCTATCTTGTAGTTGTCTTGACTTCCCTAGCATCTAGAAGTTCTGTAACAACATAGATTTTTTTTCCCTCTTTTTGGTTTATAGTTGTCCTCGTTTGTTGGTTGGTGTCCCCAGTTCCCTATTTACAATCTTGTAGGCTTATTTACTTTGGATACTTCCATAGCTGGGTTGGTTTCTGGGTTATATCATCATGTGTGTTAATGGTCAGTTGTTGTTGGCTGTTGTTGCTTCTCTGTCCAAAGGGCTCCCTTTAGCATCTCTTGTAAGGTTCGTCTGGTTTTAACAAATTCCCTTAA
>NW_006922538.1:261769-267359 GCF_000298275.1 Orycteropus afer afer
TCTAATACTGCGTCTTCCTCAGGGATGTGTTTTGGGTCTGTATCCTGGTCCTTTGTTTCTCCTGCTTTATTTTGCTTCTTTGTGTGGACTGTGATGCTCTGTTGTCTCTGAGGCATTGTGATGTTTTTGTGTTTATATTTAATTGGTGATTATATGTTGGAGTGCCTTGACCACAATTTTCATTTTCTTTGTTTTGTTTGTGTGTTATCTATGGAGGCAGGGTACTGTGCTGTGCTTCTCTATTCACTAGTTGACAGCATTTATACACTCTCCACCTATCTCCTTTCCTTTGTCAGCCTCTCATATGTCCTTGCTGACCCTAGCAAACACAGCCTGTTCTTAGGTCCCTGACATTTGTACAAGAATGCTATCACTTTAAAATCCAAAGTGGTTGTCAGTTGCAAACATTCAAAATGGCTGTGCCCTTGGTCACTTTAAATATCCAAAATGGCTGCCATGTGTAAACAATCAAAATGCCTGTGCCTTCTGGACAGCAGAAAGTCCAAAGCTCAGGTTGTCTCCCTCCTTGCTGTTTCCCTTCCTAGTCATAGGCCACCACAGCACTTGTCCCTGCAGCCTTTGGTGACCAGGACTGATCTTTAGGTCAATTCTCAGGTGCTAACACCACTTGGAAATATTTAGGCTGTTGGTCTCATCAGACTAGCTGACAGTCCTCAGCTCTGACCGTCTCTGTACTCACTGTTTTCATTCAGATTTTTCCACTAGTTGGTGCCTAATCCACTTCTGTGTAATTCCTTTCAAAACTCAGGGTTCCAGGATTGTCATCTGTATCTTTGTCAATTGGTTTTTCTTTTCTTTGTTGAAGAGGGTCTGTGTCGCTTGTCTGCCTATTCCTCCATCTTACCGGAAGTCTTAAACACATTTTAAGAAAGTATAAAAACCTTGCCATATCATATGAATACATGGTTAACATGTTAGAATAAAGTAAAATTAATATACAGCAGAGTTTATTTTAGAGACAGAATTTATTTTGATAGCTTTGGAAATGACTTTAGCCATGCATTATAGAATCATTAAGGGCCTAAAGGGAAAAAATGTAAAATGTTTACATTTTTTGGTTACACTTTACTGTGTTTTATGGGGCAAATTATTTGCTATAGTGAGTGGCATTAAGGGATTTGCAAAAAATTTCAGATATAGGCTAATAATAAAAGTTGACATTTATTAGGTTTTACATTTATTATTACTATTAATATCACAAATATCCAATTACCCCAAAACCAAATTCACTTGCATCAAGTCAATTCTGAATAATAGTGACTCTATAGGACAGAGGAGCTCTGCCCCATATGGTTTCCAAGACTGTAAATCTTTACAGAAGCAGACCATCACATTTTTCTCTTGAGGAGCAGCTGGTGGGTTTGAACTGTTTATCTTTTGGTTAATAGCTGAACGCATAACCACTATGCCACCAGAGTTCCACTATGCATCAAATTAGGTGGGAGTTATTATTTTCTCAGTTTTAACAGATAAAAAAACTAGGGTTTACTACTATTAGGTCTGGGACTCAAACTCAGAATTGCCTGACTGCAAAGCATCTGCTCTTACTCACTAAAGTACTTGTGCTTTTTGAATATTATTGATCTTCAGAATTTTTATACACATATACCCATATGTTCCCACAAAACCACATGAGGGTGGCTTTAGAATGTTTGTGCAAGAGTGGCTTAGACAGAGTAATTTGGTTGGAGAATGGGGCAAGTTCTTAAAATTTTACATACTGTCTTAGGCTGGGTTCTCTAGAGAAGCAAACCAGTGAAGTTTATTTCTCTGTCTATCTATCTATCTATCTGTCTATCTATTGAGAGAGAAGAAGCAACATCATGATAAACAGAGAAAAGATTGAAGTTATCAAGCATTTTATTTTACCTGAATCCATGGTCAATATCCATGGAAACAGCAGTCAAGAAATCTCACAAGATATTGCACTGGGCAATATCTGCTGCAAAAGACCTCTTTAAAGTGTTAAAGAGCAAAGATGTCACTTTGAAGACTGAGGTGTGCCTGACCCAAGCCATGGTCTTTTCAATTCCCTCATATGGATGTGAAAGGTGGACAATGAATAAAGAAGATTGCAGAAGAATTGGTGTATTTGAATTTCGGTGTTGATGAAGAATATTGAATGTACCATGGAGTGCTAGAAGAATGAACAAATCTATCTTGGAGGAGTACAGCTGGCATGCTCCTTAAAAGCAAAGATTGTGAGATTGTGCCTCTCATACTTTGGACATGTTAACAGGAGGGACCAGTCCCTGGAGAAGGATATCATGCTTGGTAAAGTAAAGGTCAGTGAAAAAGATGAAGACCTTCAATGAGATGAACACAGTGACTGCAACAATGGAGTCAAGCATGTCAATGATTGTGAGGATGGTATAGGAATGAGCAGTGTTTCACTCTGTTGTGCAAGAGGTTGCTATGAGTTGAAACCTACTTGATAGTATCTAATAACACACACACACACAGAGATAGATTTATCTCAAGGAAATGGCTTACACAGTTGTAGAGGCTGGTAGAAGCTGGCAAGTCCCAAGTCTGTGGGTCGGGTGTCAAGCTAGAGGCTTTTCCTGACTCATGTAACTAAATGGGTTATTGAACCAAAAATTAGTGATTAAAATGGCAAGCTATTGGTCACAGACTGTGAAGGCAACAATCCCCAAATCAGCAGATAAAACAATATCACACATACGTTAAGAAATGTCAACCATTTATAAACAAGAATATGTAATACATACTGCATTAAGACTTTGGCATTGCTGTCTGTGTAAGTTGTTTGTTCATACACATTCATGACTTTTTAAATTATATGACAGAGATTCCTGGTTACATGGATTTTGTAGTTTGTTACACTAACCCTTATATAACCTAATTCTTCTTTTCTTGTGATGGCCATTTTGGCTTCTATTTGTTATATTTTCCCAACATGTCCTATTTCTCACTCTCTAATTACAGAGCTCTAGGTTTATTGGTTGCCTCACATTTCTCTTATCACTCAGGCTAATTTTTTTTAGTCCAAGTTTTACTGAACTATAATTTATATAAAATAAAAACCACTATTTTTAAGTGTTCAGCTTGATGGATTTTTACAACTGTATAAAGTTGTATAACTATTACCACAATCAAGAAATGGAATATTTCTTTTACCCTAAAAAGGTTCAGTGTGTCCCCTTGAGGTTGACCTTCTCAACCCCTGACCCTAGTCAGCCACTGACCTGCTTTCTGTCATAAGAGTTTGGCTTTCTTTGGAATTTCATACAAATTGAATCATACAGCATAATGTCTTTTATATTTCACTTCTTTCAATGAGTTTTTATGTTTTCCATGCTGTTGTGTGAATCAATACTATTTTTTTTTTTAATTGCTAAACAGTTTCCCAGGAGCTCTGGTAGCATAGTGCTTAAGGCACTTGACTGCTAACCAGAAGGCTGGTGGTTCAAACCCACCAGCCAGTCCTCGGAAGGAAGATGGGGCAATCTACTTCCATAGTGATACTGCCTCGGAAACCCAAGGAGGGGTCACTATGAGTTGTGTCCGACTCGATGGCACATAACAACAACAACAAACAGTTTTCCAGAGTATGTATATACCACAATTTTTTAACCTATTCACCAGGTGATGTTTATTTTAGCTGTTTCCAGTTTTTGACAATTGTGAAAACTGCTTTTATATTCATAAACAACATTATGTAGATAAATGCTTACATTTCTCTTGGATAAACACATAGGTTTGGAAATTCTGGGTCATAGTGTGCTATGGAGTTTGATGGCACAGTGGCTAAGAAATCTGGCTGCTAATCAAAAGATTGGAGGTTTGAACCCACCAATTGCTCTGTAGGAGAAAGATGTGGCAATCTGTCCCCATAAAGATTTATGCCTTGAAAACCCTATAGGGCAGTTCTCTTCTGTGCTGTGGGGTCCCTATGAGTCAAAGTCAACTCAATGGCAGTAGGGTTGTATTACTTTAACTTTACAGAAAACTGACATACTTTTTTCTAAAGGCATTGGACCAAGTTTCATCGTTAATAACATTACAGAGGGCTTCCAATTGCTCCACATCCTTAACAAGCCTTGATGTTGCTGTACTTTTTAATTTTAGCCACTCTAGTGGATGGTTAGTTATACCTCACTGTGCTTTTAATTTCATTTTCTCTAATAACTAATCACGGTGAACAATTTTTCATGTGCTTATTTGCCATTTGTGTGTGTGTGTATACACACACATACAGTGGCTATTTAAATAATTTTGGTTGTTTGTGTGTTTAAATAATTTTGGTTGTTTGCCATTTGTGTGTGTGTATGTGTGTGTATACACACACACATACAGTGGCTATTTAAATAATTTTGGTTGTTTGCTTCTTATTGAGTCTTCTGAGTTCTTTATATAATCTGGAAATTAGCCTTTTGTTAGATTCATGCTTTGTAAATATTTACTCCTTATTTGTATTTGTCTTGAAATCAGGTACGATGAGTTCTTTCTTTCTTTTTTTTGTATGTGTATGTTTTCTAGGTCCTATGCTTTTCCACATAAATTTTAGAATCAGCTTATTGATTTCTGCACAAAAATTTTATTTGGATTTAGATTGGGATTATGTTAATGAATAGATCAATTTTTTGCAAGAAATGGTGTTTTAACAAAATTAAGTGTTGAACTTGTGAATATATTATCTCTCTCTAGTTGTTTAGTCTTATTTAATGTCCTTTTGCAATGTTTTATAGTTTTCCCTGTACACATCTTGCACATTTTTTATTAATATTATTTCTTTTTCTTAGAACTTTGTATTGTGATTAATGTTATTTCTAAAAATTTTATATTTTGATGTTTTTAAAAGACGTTTAAAAATTAATTTTCTAATTATTTATTAGAAATATCATGAAATGTTACTTATTAATCTTACATACTGTGACCTTGACAAAATTACTTTTAGTTTTGATTGCTGTTTTAGTGGATTGTTTAAGATTTCCTACATATAAAATCATATCATCAGTAATGCTATTTTTACTCATTCTATTTTTTTTTTTTTTTTGCTATAGATGCCTTTCAATACAATTTTACATAAAACTAGTGAAATCTGATAATTTTTGCCCTTTGCTTGATTTTTCCCTTTGTGAGACTGTGCCTCTCATACTTTGGACATGTTAACAGGAGGGACCAGTCCCTGGAGAAGGATATCATGCTTGGTAAAGAAAGCACTGAATTATTCACCATTGAGTATGTTTGCCATAGGTTTTTGTAGATGCCCTCAATCAAGTTGAGGAAGTTCCCTTGTATTTCTAGTTTACTGAGATTTAAAAAAAAATAATAAATTGGTATTGAGTTTCATCAAATGCTTTTATGCATTTGTGGAAATCATCACGTGTGTTTTCTTGGTTATTATGTTGATTGATTTTCAGATACTAAATTAACCTTAGAAACCCAGGTAAACTCCACTTGTTAATGGTATATAACTTTTGTTTCCGTATTGTTGGATTCATTTCCTAATACTAAGTTAGGAATTTTTTCATGTATATTCATGAGAAATACTAGTCTTTAGTTTTCTCTTTTTATGACCTCACTTCCCCACTCCCATATATAT
>NW_006922538.1:270529-271686 GCF_000298275.1 Orycteropus afer afer
GCCATCTTGCCCCGCCTCTCCCCCACTCCCATATTTTAATATTAGAATAATAACAGACTCATAAAATGAGTTGGGAATGGTTTCCCTATTAAAGAGTTTTTGTAAGATTGATATTATTAATTTATTGTATATTTGATAGACTTTAGTTTTGAAAATATGTGTGCATGGAATTTTCTTTAGGGGTGTTTTTAAATTGCAGTTTTATTTAATTTATATGGAGCTATTCAAAATTTTTATTTATTTTATAGTTTTATTAATTTATGATTTAATAGGAATTTGTTCTTGAAACCTAAATTGTCCAACTTATGACATTGTAATAATCAGTTGGGAGCTCTGATGGCATAGTGCCTAAGTCATATGACTGCTAACCAGAAGCCTGGTGGTACAAACCCACCAGCCACTCCTCAGAAGGAAGACTGGGCAATCCACTTCCATAGAGATACTGCCTCGGAAACCCAAGAAGGGGTTGCTATGAGTTAGGAACGACTCGATGGCAGTGAGTTTGGTTTTGGTTTTGGAATAATCAGTTATTTTGTTTAATATCTGTGGAATCTCAAAAGCTATTCCTCTTTCATTTATGAATTGGTAATGAGTGTCTTTCTTCTTTCTTGCTTGATCAGGTTAGCTTGCTTACTAATTTTAGAACCAGAAACTGCTAGTGTTTGAGATGAAATCTTATATTCATTTCAGGATATGGTGTTAAAAAAAGCAGACGTATTTCCCCTTTGCATTGCTGTGTTTTGAAGTAGTCATAAAATAAGCAAGTAAAAATATAGATATACAGTTAACACTTTAATTAGGTGCTATGAAGGAAATGAGTAGGATACTCTGATAAAGAAAAATACAAATGGAGGGTAGGGATTAGGAGCTTATGTGGGAGTTAAGGAAGAGGCCTTTTAGAGATGGTAATAATTAAGCTGAAGTCTGAAGGATGAAACAGAGCCCTCTTTGGAATGATCAAAATGAAGGTTGATCTGAGCAGAGGGATTAACTTGTATGAGATACTTGAGGTGTGAATGCTTTAAGACTATTCAACAGGGAACTGCTAGAAATTCAAGCTAGATTCAGAAGAGGAAGTAGAAGGAGGGATTACCATTGCTGATGTCATGTGGATCTTGACTGAAAGCAGAGGATACCAGAAAAATGTTGACCTGTGC
>NW_006922538.1:272146-273389 GCF_000298275.1 Orycteropus afer afer
TTATAGATTATACCACAACATAAAATAAAAGATTGAAATTGTCAAGGATTTCATTTTACTTGCATCTATAATCAACACCCATGGAGGCAGCAGTCAAGAAATCAAACAATGAATTGCATGGGCAAATCTGCTGCCAAAGACCTATTTAAGGTGTTCAAAAGCAAAGATATCACTTTGAAGACAAAAGTACCCCTAACCCAAGCCATTATGTTTGTAATCAAAGGCATGTGAAAAGTAGACAATAAATAAGGAAGACTGAAAAAGAATTGCTGCTCTTGAATTATTATAGTGTTAGTGAAGGATATTGCATATACCACAAACTGTTGGAAGAGCAAATTTTTCTTGGAAGAAGTATAGCCAGAATAATCCTTAGAAGCAAAGATGGTGACCCTTCATCTCACATATTTTGGGCACAAAATGGGCTAAATGAGCTTTGACAGCAAAGACTGTGAGGCTGGCTCAAGACCAGGCAACATGTCATCCTGCTGTACACTGGGTTGCTATGAGTTGGAACCAACAGGACAGCACCTAATAAGGAGGCAGGTAAAGCTTGGTGGAGATGCAGGTGGAATAAAATAAATTTAAAGACTAAGCAGAGTTTGGCTCAAGCAGGGTTTTGTAGACTATCGTAGGATATGCAGTTACTGACTTAATGGAATGGGAAATAGGACTTTGTAAATAAATATTTATGAAACAGCATGATAAATTCTACAATTGAGCCATAAACTAGTGGTCAGCAAATTTGTATTTTAAACATCTAGAGAGTAAATATTTTAGGCTTTTTGGTTCTTACCATTTCTGTCACAGCTACTCAACTCTATGTTACAGTATGGGATAAGCCATAGGAAATAAGTAAATGAACAAGCCTGTTAAAAAACAAACAAAAAAACATTTTATTTAAAATAATAGGCAGTGGGCCATATTTGGCCATGTGCTGTAGTTTCTGACCCCTGGATATACGAAGATTTTTTTTTCCCCTTTACTTTATTTATTTATTTTTATTTATTGTGATTTGGGTAAAGATTTACAGAGCAAATTCACTGTCCACACAGGAGTTCACATATACTTTGTCTCATGTCATTGACCACAGTTTACCACAATGCAAAAGCTCCCCTCCTACTTCCTTCCCATGGTTACCTCTTCCCAGTGACCATCCCTCCATACTCTCCTGTGTCCAGAGATGTCTCCCTGTGCATAAGCAGCCCTTCCTTCTCCCATGATTGTTCTCTCCAGGGCTTGTGTG